>NW_010126199.1:51986-76069 GCF_000699245.1 Pterocles gutturalis | reverse complement strand
GAGTTTGCTCTTCTTTTAAAAATCAGAAAATCCATTTTCATACATAAACAATTCTTGCTACGTAAGAGCCACGAGAGATCATTTAGACCACCTAGCTCCTCAGGACATGACTAACTATACCTATATTATTTCTCATACCTTTATCTCCTCTTCCTTAAAATATCCAGCAGTAGATCATTGAAGAGCAGGGACTCGCGCTTCATCCTGACTGTATGAAAACAGTTGACAGTCAGTCAGAACTGGAAGCACTCATTGCCAAAGGAAAGCCCTACCCTCTTCTTATTGCAGTCTGGATACCGACTGAAAGTGGTGTAAGCTGTTGCAGCACAGATTTTCAGCTAACTACCTACAGAATGAAATCTAGGCTACAATCCCACTGACTTATGTCAGAATTTCATATTTAATGTACAGAATATACAAAACAAGATCACCGAGTACTATATACTGAAGAAATCCAGAGTATTTTCAGCAAACTCAAATCCTCTACTGAAGTTTTCTGCAACTGTATGATCCTTTCAATTCCATGAGCACACCTATCAGCAACTCGCGCTTCCCCCAGCCTACCCTCTCTGCTGAGCTTGCACTCATAGTACCAGACAGGAGTAGTGTGCACCAGCTCCTTTCACAAAAGAAGCAAGTGCACATTACCAGCCATGATTACTTGGCATGACTCCAACACAGTCTTCAAAATATGAATATTTAATAGAAAATTTAAATTTAATTTTGCAAAATATAGATACAACACTACCAAATGTAGCAAAATAATGGAATTGAAAAATAATTTCAAAATATTTAAAGCATTAGGTTCTAAAATAAATAATGCTATCTAAAAGAAGTGTTCAGGTTTTGCAATTTGGAGGAGGCAGTTCCACTATTACTGATCTCTTTTTCAACTTCTTTTACAAGTTCTATAATTTATGTAGAAAAATATACAAGAAAAGAATTTTGGGATAAAGAACAGGTTGGGTATGTAACATTTAACATAAATAAAAAGCCTAAAGCAAAACCAAAAAAAACCTAATAATTTTATTTCTGTACATCAAGACTACAAATAGTATTTTAACACTTCTTTTATTACCCAAATTAAGAAATTATACATTTTAATATAATTACTAGTAAACACCTTAAAATCACTCCGTTTCCCCACATTTAAAAGGATATTGCTGGTTACTGCTCATTAAATATGAAATCCAACAGTTTCCAGTAACAGCAAAGTATTTTTTTGCATAAGAGATGAATACAAATTTGATTGTAAATTTTGATGATTTAAAAAATAAAACTAAAGTTCAGAGGGATGAACTTATGAATCCTGCAGTCTGAACTGTAATTCCTTTTTGAAACTGACTGCAGTTTGCATACAAATACCCCACGATGTGCCTACTACTAGAGGATCAGTTCCTTCCATATGAAAGCAATTTTTTTCCCAGATATCAAATGATATTAAGCAGCATATTCCCACCTACTTTTCTTAGCAGAAATACTGCATGCAGATGGATATAAAAGCTGTTTAGTCACAAAACAATAATTAATCTGACTAGTGTCTACGGCACAGATAAGGTATTTAAGATGGAAAGAAATGATAGAGAAAAGGAATGTGAACACCACAGGCTTCAAATATAAAATATAAAGCCTGATAACTTTGGTTCAAATAATTTTAATAGTTGTTACATGTATATTTTTCCAAAGTGATGACTTTTGTATGTACTGTTTATGCAATAGGAGTCTGATACATTAAAAAAAAATCTGTACAGGCACAAAAGACAGAAACAGAACAGAGAAAACATGGATAGTCACATCCATTTACGACAGTGTTCAAGTGATGATGATGGAGCCAAAGGTTGAACTTAAAATAATGTGAATCTGATTTCTCCACAGTATTTCAGAAAGCACAAATGGAATATTATAGAAGTTTTATCTCAGTGCCTACTATCTTGAGGGAAGGTAGTATAAAACAAAATCAGTTCTGCAACAACTATGATTTGTAAACAATTCTACAACATAAGTAAAGATGTTAGGTTATCGGTAATAAGCATTTTCACCCTCCCAGTTCTGGGATATCTGCAAACATTTGCTTCACTTCCACCTCAAAGATTAATTACAGGATGTTAGCCTTGTCTCATCCCAATGTGCTGCATGGTACACAACTTTATTGCCAGTTTGTGAAATTATTTATGTTTGAACAGCACAAAGCCAAAGCTTCATCTTTGGTTAATTTCACTGAGATGTCACTGTTCCTTAAAATGTGCTCTTTCTTTGCATAAACACAGAAAACTGCCACACTGCACACAGCATTCATTGTTTTGAATCATAAAGCAGTGTCAATGTAATATTAATTAATGAAAGCTAACTAAGAAAACGTGTTTAAAAATGAAACCTGCTTGAGGGCATTTGATAAGACACAAGAGCTGCAGAAATCTAGAAAGAATTCCCTTAAAACATTCAAGGCCAGTTGGAACTAGACGATCTTTAATAAACAAACCAGTGTGATTCTGTAAAACTGCTTGGGTATGGGTCCTGCTTATAGAGTAGGCACTGGTTAGTTCCTCTGCAGATCATTCCAATTAGCATCTGTTCGACTCAACTGAGTTCAAATCCAGCAGCACATTCAATGGCATAAAGAAGCTTGCTTCGCATAAGATTTTCGTCATAAAATTCAGGAAGCTTCAGCAAGTTCATGCAGGTACTGGCAGTAGGCAGCCTGTCTAAATCAGATCCTCCGTTGTGAATGCAAAATGCAGGATATAACTCCTGAAAATCCAACAGAAAAAACGTATTACAAAATACGTACAAGCCAAAACCTACCCAAACCTACCCTGTAACAGCGGGCACAGATTTCTAGGAAATAAATCATTAGATTAAAATATGTCACAATGACATACTCAAACGGCATTTTCTTTCATTCCTGTTGGCCCCAAAAGAACTCCTGAATTGTGTAGTGCCTTCCTCTACCTTGTCCCCACCAAGATCCATTAATTTGCAGAACACAGAGCAATTTATCTGGTTTAAAGGAAAAAATAATAAGTTGTTATTGTTCATACACTCTATTCCTGCAAATTTATGATGCTACAAAAACAGTGAAACACAAAATGGAAAAAGCAGTACAGCATCATGCACAAAATTTTATTATATTCGGGAGGAACAACTGGGATTCACAGCTTCTCACAAAGCCTCCCAAATGCCCGTGGACGCTGTTTATTCTGCAGGAACAGGAAAATGATGGGTTCCTGCTTCACTGCAGTTTTCTGACAGTGAAACACATGCTGAACACAGGGAACTACAGACCACTAGCAGTAACAGAGGTAAACGGAAAAGGACGTTACGTTGGGTTTGAATGACATATTTGTCATTACATTATGACACAGCTTCTTCTGAGAATTATACTGTTGGTTCTTTTTCCAGGCAGGGAAAACATTGTTTCTGTATACCAAAAAATCCCAACAAAGGCAATTTTGCTCTAGCCAATGAAGTGACGTGCTATGCCAATTTTACGCACAAATTCTCTACTTCTCATGTTAAAATGATGGTCTGAGGAGAAAGAGGATCAATGAGTGACCAGATCCAAGTACAACTTATAGTACTACATCAATTTCTTTGTGACATCCAAACAAACAAAACCAAACCAACCCTAACAAATAAACAAACCATGATCAAACACACTCTCAGTGTTTTCCTTCCAGAGCTTTAGTTTGTTAGCATACACCAATTATATTTAATAAAGTCTTCAAGTGGATGAGTAAGTATCAAGCCATCATTTTCCTTCTACTTACCACAATATACAATGATAATTTCTTTCTTAAAATCAACCGTCTGATACAATGCTAAAGGCATTTCTTGCCCTAAAGGGATATTTGTCCAAACTAATAACTCACAGCAAGCCTAAATTTTAGGAATTTCAAGACAAACAGTACTAATGACTTCAGTGGATCTGATCACGTGTAAAATGAAGTACTTACACTACCTTGGTCTAGAACTCTGAATCAAGAGGCACTTTATATTCTCCAAATAAAGATTAACTTTATTTAAAGTAATTATACTCGGAGTTTCCTCACAGAGTGATTATAAAGTCACTAAGCTATTACTGGGATGATACTGATGTGCATAGTGAGTCAGTAATTATACAAACTTGGAATCATAGAATGGTTTGGGTTGGAAGGAACCTTAAAGATCATCGAGTTCCAACCCCCCTGCCATGGGCAGGGACACCCTCCACTAGCCCAGGTTGCTCAAAGCCTCATCCAGCCTGGCCTTGAACACCTCCAGGGATGGGGCATCCACTGCTTCCCTGGGCAACCTGTTCCAGTGTCTCACCACCCTCACAGTGAAAAATTTCTTCCTAATGTCTAGACTAAATCTACCCTCTTTCAGCTTATACCCATTACCCCTTGTCCTCTCACTACACTCCCTGATAAAGAGTGCCTCCCCATTTCTCCTGTAGCCCCCTTCAGGTACTGGAAGGCTGCTATAAGGTCTCCCCAGAGCCTTCTCTTCTCCAGGCTGAACAACCCCAACTCTTTCAGCCTGTCCTCATAGGGGAGGTGCTCCAGCCCTCTGACCAATTTTGTGGCTCTCCTCTGGACTCTCTCCAATAGGTCTAGATCTCTTATGTTGGAGGCCCCACATCTGAACATAGTACTCCAGGTAGGGTCTAACAAGAGCAGAATAGATGGGGAGAATCACCTCCTTTGATCTTCTGCTGATACTTCTTTTGATGCAGCCCAGGACATGATTGGCCTTCTGGGCTGTGAGCACACACTGACGGCTCAAACCCTGATTATTCTTCTGATGTGATAACCACTGATCTGAGGAACAGATTTTTAAGATATTTTGTATGTAATATTTAATTATTTTAATAATATCTGATTTTTTTTTCTTCTGAGAAAGAGTATAGTGAAAAAGATATTTGTTACCTCTAAAGCCCTGCTTTTGCTGGCAAGAAAGTATTCATTTTATCAAATGCTTGCCTGAGGTAAAACAGTTCTGATTTTAGAAACTGAAAAAAAAATCCCAGCTCCAAAGGCAGAAGGTCAATTAGATTCTAACCTAAATTATTGTTCAAATGGAGGCCTTAAAAAGTATTTCATGGCTAAAATGCTGCATTTTTAGTGTCCCTTTCAAAATGCTAATTGAATTCCCCTACTTTAGCTTTAAAAATGGAAAAATGAAGTTCTAAATTGAAATGTCATGCCAAGGGCACCATTTGTTGCATAATTAAATACTGTACAGCGGGAAACTGCGATAGTTTGGAAGTAAAAAGTATCATAAATTTATTATGTGACCTGATTGGAAATTAACAATTTTCAACCATGCTTTAATCATATTTTTTTTTGTCTGTAACAATCACATTTATTAAACTTATTAAACTTTAATTAGCTTTAGTGTTCTGAGTCTGAATCTGTCAGCGAGTTTAAAAATTTTAAATGATGCAAAGCTAGACTGTGCTATCTACAGGCTACAAATATCAAGACATTTCCTTATCTTAAATTAAAATGCACTAACTTTAAGAAAATGTGATGGTTCCACAATATATGGTATACAGAAGATTTCAGAGTGAGAACCAGAAACTGTGTTCCTCTCAGAAAAATGCAGCACCCATATTAAAAATGTAAACAAACTTTGAAGATGGCTTGTGTTATTGTCTACCATCAACATAAATATATTCAGACAGTTATTTGGCTGGTAGTATTCAGCACTCCTGAGGCTTGGCACTCTTCATCTTCAAAGCTCCCAACCACACACTACCATAGGCTACCAGTACATTATTGCTGATGATAATACCAATTACCCACTTCCTTTTCTGGCAAACATCACCTAGCAAACCCCAGGTCTGTTGGTAAATCCATGTTAACAAGACATTACGCAAGCAGCATGCAAGTATTGACCCAACTCCCACTCAGTGCTGCCCAGTAAAGCAGCAGCAATGCCTTTTCACTCTTTCTGTTGCCAAGGCAGTTGCATGTGGCTGAGCTTGCAAGTCCACTGTACAGTGAATTAATCTTTTAACTTATTGCTATCATGCTGAAAATTTGATGACTATTTTACTTCAATTTTTTTCCTAGCCACGTATGCTAAAGTCAGGTTGTGGCCTCTCTCCTAAGTACACACACAACCTTCAGCTTTCGACATTTGGCTTCGTTACATCCTGTTTCTGATGTGTCATGGTCAGCCTTAATATTTTTCGAGTTTTGATTCATTTCCTCCATCTCTTCAACTGTCACGCTGGCTACCTCAAAGCTGGGTAGCTCCATCTGCATTTCCTGCTCTGCCCTTGTAATTAGAAAGGATGACAACAAAGGGAGACTTCTCTTTACTTTGTTTCCACACAACTGTTTCCCAATTCTCCCTTCGTTACCTGATGTGCACTGTTGCATCTAGGTCTTATCCTACAGTTTCCTAACTGTTCTCTCCTGTAAAATCCCATTTGTTGCTAGGGTAAGGAGACTGTACAGTGATATTCACACAGACCTGGAGAGTTTAAGAGAAATGCCTACAGGCTTTTAAGTAGTCAATCACACAAATCAATCAATGAATACCCCAGATAGGATTCATGTGATTAAACAGCCATCTCCAAATCTAGTCACCCCAGGCTCTCTGTACTGTGAAAGGGGATGTACAGTTAGTATGTTTTGGGGAATCTAAGAGATGATTCATTTCATTCTGAAGCAGACACACAGAACAGAAAAATTACTGACTGAAAGCGCTCATTCCTCTCCTAGGTACCTATAGAAGGAGTGTAGCTGAGCTATAGCTAACAGCACCTCACAGCACTTGCTACAGCCACCGAAGGGATTATGCAGAGGGTGAGACTGCACAGAAGGTTACAGAACTAATGCACCAAAAGGAGGTTTAAATGATCACACGCTGTGATGGCAGTGCTGCACATCCGCATCAGCTTACAAAGAAATAGGAAAACAAACAGAAGGATTGAAGGGGGAAGAGACTGTGAACTTGCAGCATAAGGGAATAGACAGAAGTCAAGGAAAAGTGGCACACTGCCCTGCAGAGTGTGGCACTAGAGACAACTCTTCCACTTCAAAATCACTCCGCAGCCTACAAAAATGCAGCTGTTTTAAGTTTCCAGCAGTATTCTGTCACCACCTCTAGCAAGTGATCCACACACTACTGTACGACAGCCTACATATGCTTTTATGTATTTTAGATCATTCAACTGGCAAAGGTCTGTGACAGAGACCACTGTGGTGTCCGTGAGTGCCATCTTGTCTATTTTCCAGAGGAAAACTGTTTTTATTTAAAAAAGTAAATCATATGAAGTTTGAACAAGAAAAACTGTGTTAAGTACTACAAACATCTAAGTCATGCACGTGGAAGATAAAGGTGGGGGGGTTTAATTTTTCACTTTTGACATCTTTATCACATGTCAACCCCAGGACACATTACAAGAAAGGGCCCGATTCCTAGAGATGGGACGAAATTCTTCTAGTATTTGCCTTTGAATTATTTTTTTTAATGCTCATTAAAAAAACCCAAAACCTCAAACAACAACAAAAACCCACAATGAACTTTCACAGTATGATTCAAGAAAAAAATGTGCAAAATCCCAAATATATTGTTTCTACCTCCAGACTACTATGCACATCTGAATTCCTTGTTCCTATATAAATGTTAGCATCTGTCCCTGAAATATTTCTGTAATGAGGAAATGTTCATTCACACCATAAGACAATGTAGTAAGTATAGTATTATTGTACAAAACAGCTAATAAACCGTAATGACTTACACCATACCTGCATTCATTTCTTATGGGCTCATCTACCTATTTTACTTATAAATGTAGGAAATTAAGCTCTCCACTGCTAATTAAATATTGTATCACAATACTTTACAATGTGAAAATTTACTAAGTACATGGACTCTAATTTGTTTAGCAACAAGTTTTTATCTTATTTGTAAGCAACTGGATGATGCAACACCTATATTTACGGTCCACATAAACCCACCTTAATATTAATTTTATTAAATAGTACAACAATAAACATGCTGATGACCACGGCACTAAAGGTCCTGGTGTCACTAGGAAGCAATTTATTCTTTGTCTTACAGAAAAGCATCCATTGAATGTTTCGACATTAGAGGAAAAGAAGTCTATGGCTGGTTCTTAGCCTGAATTCTGCAGCCCAACTGAAACTCATGGGTAAAATATTCACAGAAGTTAATTTCAAAATGTTTTCAACCTGCCTCAGCCTCCCTTTAGTCTTATAAGCAGTAGACAAAAGTTTTCTACACACTTAAGCTTCACTGTAAATAGCAATCTAAAGATAGCAGCAAAATATTTAGATACAAAGGGTAATGAGCTGTGACCCTATAAGCAGATAAATAGTAATTAGAAGGAAACAATAAATCTCCTGCTTCAAATGGTTAATTTAAGAGGTTCAAATTGAATAGCTGCTTTTATATCCTAAATCCTCTTTTGCCTAATTTTGAAGACATTATTCTTAACCTGTTCCTTGAAACTGGTAGCAATACTGCTTCTGTACAGTAACATGAAATGGCAGCAAGGATCTTCCATGACAAAGAGTAAGCGCACTAACCAGTGTGGTTTTAGGCTTACCAAATTTTGCAGTTAACACACAAAACGATAGAACAACATTTCATTAAATAATTTAAAACTATATTCATTATACACACAAGTGCAAACACTGAAGCTGTTTCTGTAGTCACAGTGGGACACTGTCAAACTGTAAATTCTTACAGACAAGAAAAGCTCATATCATAATATATAGTGTTTATAGAAACTTGCCAGGAAGGTGGGAAGACATATACCTTAAACCCCAGAAGAGGCGGTCGAGAGCAGCTTGTTACAAACTTGAGTAGTTTGCGTTTCTCTTCATCAGTGAAGCTTTCTACAACTCTCCAGAATATTTTAATTACAGGATGATCTACTGTGTAGCCACCTATAACGAGATTTAAATGATTTATAGATAGAATAGTTTTATGTAAGAAAAACTCTTCAGAAAACCTACCATCAATTTTGAAAAGCTTGGGGAAAACATTAAAACCAGCAGGCTTACGTTGCTGAGTTCCGTTATCTATAGATCTCTTTGATCACTGCATTCTCAGTTTCTCATTCATTGCTCACCGATGGCTGCTATCTCTCTCAGGTTCTTAACTACAGCTTTCTTCACCGAATTCTATTTGTTTATTTTAAATTAATTTTATTTAGTTTAGCATTTACCTAGTAACTTTGGATTGCTGCAAAATCTGCAAGATTCAGGATGTTATTTAATGAATCAACTTACCTAGAGGTAAGCTCAGATGTGAACTGATGATAAAGTAGCTTTTTTTTATTATTACATTCATGATAAATAAAGAAAGATACCTTGCATTTCTCCCAAGGAAAAATATAAGCTCTCTCCTCAGGCTGTCTGAGAAATGGCAAGTATCTGAACACGTTGGTAGAAACAACCATCCCAAAGTCATTTGCAAACTTAGTTTCAGGGCAACTTGACACAACCATTGACTAACATCCATTTAGAAAAGGAATTTCATGTCTTGTAATTATCTAGCTATAAACTTGTATTTAAATGTGTGAATAAAATAAACTGCATACCTATATCTTCCAGCATTTATAAATGTAGGTTGTCATTTTACCCAATCTTCTGAAATCCAGGCCTGTCTAGCAAGTTTGGCCAAAGTTAACAACCAACACTAACAATAATAGCCTTACAACTTTTTTAAAAAGCTGTAATAGAAAGCAAATATATTTATTCCTGAATCAGTCATAATACATTTTTTTATTTAAGTAAAATATACTTACCTGAATAATTTGTGAAAGATTTAAGATCATCCAAACTAATAGGTACTTGGGCACCAGAAATCAAAACCTAATAGTGAAGAAAATTAGACAATTACATTACAGGCAAAAATTAACATTTATTCACAGTTTAAAGCAATTCTTTTTCTGCATTTTTAAGCAGAAGTACCTGTATTTCCTGTTGATCAAACATTCGAAGCCATTCAAGATTCACAACGTTGGCCAGTCCCTGACGGAAAGCAAGGCAATGCTGTCGGATTTGTTTGTTTAACCTGTAGTCTGCCACCAGATGGATATATGCGATTCGGTTAGCGCTGGTAACGGGAATGTCTTTTCCACCCGGCTTCAGCTCAACCACCTATAAACACAACAATTTTCATCACCTTGGTAAACTTTAATTCTGTGTGCTCTAACTGGAAAATGGAGCTGCTAAACATTCTAGTAAGTGAAGTATATATTTGAAGTTTACTAGAATATACAAAAATATTCACCTCAGACTAAATTGAAAGATTACAAGTTACAAAGGTAGGGTTTTTTCTGTTTACTCCTAAGAGCACATTCTGTGGCATCCCCTTTTTAGATCTAGACCTGCAGCTCCTAACACAGCTGACAGTATGGCCTTGTGGCTTATTACCAGAAAGCATATTCAGCAAAGTCAGAGCTCTTTTACAGGAGATGGTGTGTAATACTGAATTCACCACTGCAAGTCGGACAGAAACTGAGGTGAAAATCTTCCCTTTGGGTAACTTGTGCCCTGGAAGAGAGAGTAGCCTGTGTAAGCACAGAGCTCACACACAGCACTCTCCTTCCAGCTGGATTAGTCAATCTGCACTTGACTGGCTGGGCTCTTCTCTAACTACCTGGTGATAGTGAACTCCGCAGGATCACAGTATGGTAAAATCAATGTCCACCGAGTCAAAATTAAGAATCTGATACAAGCCTAATTTACAAAATAAGCATTCACATTTCCTACTGTTGAAAATTCATGTTCAGTACTTTCAACAAAATAACAACAAAATCAAGCCTACACCTTGTTTTTCTACTCAGAAGCTTTTATCCTTCAAGTACACCAAGATACCTCAGCATGGAAGAATTTGTAATGAAAAAAAACTAAAACAAAACAAAAGATCCTGTAATTGCATTAAGATATAAACCAGGACAAACAGTGGTTCTTATTAAAACACTACTGACCTTTACATATTATACTATTTACTACAAGATGATAATTTTGCTGAGTAGTAGCCAAATCTGAAGGGATTATTTGAATACTAAAATGATGATAAAAAAACCTGAAAAGCTAAGATACAGTCACCTTCTGAAGCCTTGAGAAGTTTGGTTTCCTACACTCTGAAGTCAACAGTTTTTTATTTTTACTCTAAATAAATCTGTATTTTAGTCTCTGGTAACAATCACAATCTTCAGAGCACAGATAATTAAACACATGAATAGCTTCTTTTGTAGCATGCCACCTAATAATGTGAGCTGTTCCAGTACTAAGCAAAATGCAAAGTGGTAAGATTAAAAATCCACAGTGCTTTTCAGCATTCAGATTTTTACTTGATTCCTAGGTTTTTAAGGACAAAAAGAGAACATTAAGATCTGTGAATCTGACCTCCCAGATAACACGGGCCAGAGGATTCTGTCTAGAGATTCCTGTATTTAACTCAATAAATCCATAGATGAGTTAGAGCGCATTTTTTAGAGAGACAGGGAATCCTGGTGTAAAGACTCCATGTAATAGAGTATTTACCACTTTTCTTGATAAGCTAGGACAACCTGAATTACAATAGGTGTTTAAAATATGTCTTACTTCCCACTTTAATCCTTCAACTGCAAGCTTCTCACTTTTGTTACCCCTACAGTTAAAAAAACTCATCTATACCCCACCACATCTGTGTGCAGGTAGTACTGACTATGCTTAAAATCCTGCTCCCTGAAGAATTAAGTAAAATGAAGGTGTCGGTTTATCTGACTGTTTCATACCCTGCACGCACTAGCTTGCTCCCTTCTGGGTTAGTCCCCTTCAACAAGAACCATGGACACAAGAGGCAGGATAGCTTTCGATGCAGCCAGCCAGTCTAGGGGTACAGGCCAGCACCTGGTGCCACTGATTGGCTTGAGGGTGAGGATATTTTTATTGGTTAAGTCCACAAGGAATATTAATAGAAGTATGAGACATGTTCCACACCACAGGGGAAATATCTGACGAGAAGGGGCCCTCGCACTGTTAAGCTTTCTCTCCTCTGCTACTGCAGGCAACGATGTGGTCCAGAAATGTACTGTGCTTCATCCCACTATCATAGTTTACTACTGTCACTGGAAAGTTAGTCGGTAATTGGATTAATCTAATGACTAGAAACATTGATTTCCACTTCGAGTCCAATGGATAAAGTTTGTCCATACCCGCTGTTCTTATTTCAATATCGTCCTGTAGCTTAACCAGCTCTTTCCTTCCTCCTCCGTTACACCCATGAGGTATTACTTATGGGCAGCAACTTCATTAATCTTTCCAGAATCTTTTTCAATGAACTAAAATAAGTTGGTTTCCTTTCACCTCCTCCTATAAAATACCCTTTTACAAGGCCTAACAAGATCAGAAAGCTTTCTCTTACTATTTAAATGCTTGTCCTCCTTAGTATATAACAGGATCAGAGTTGCTAATGATATTCCAGATGAACAAATCGTTGCTGAGACTTCGACACCACTAACACTTCGCTATCTGCCCACTTACAAATCTTCACTATTCGTTTTGCAGAACTGCCTATTACCTATTATTGTCGCTGCTTCAAGACATACAACTGAAATATGGATACGCTGAATTTGGCCATATTAAAACATATTTGTATCCATTAACTCAGCAAGCTTCTCTCAAGAACGTAGACATCAAAATTAAACAAGAATAGTTCTTACTCCATTTGCATACAATAATTTCTGTGAGCTCACTATTTAAAAAAACAAAACAAAACAAAACAAAAAAACCCAACCAAACTCAGGCACTTAAACTGAATTCCTTCCTAAAATAGCAAAAGGGAACTACTGGCAGGGTGTTCTATAAAACTGCTGTATTTTAGGATTCATCCCAATGCTAGGTGAAGTAAAATGTCTAAGCTTCCCTGCAGGTCAGCAAACAGAGATCAGGACACAGATTAATTTATGCTTATGTTTGCACTGTAATAGTATTGGCTTCACAGTGGTCTAAGGGTGTCAGGAAAGCTGAATTCATTTTATTATAAAAGCTATTCTCTCTCCCTACAATGTTATTCCTGCAAATCAGAGCAAAAAGTGTCAGACTCTTTCTAAAGACCATTTTTAGAAACTAGGAAAAACTATTTTTTAAAATTATATTTTATCTTTTATTTTTATCTTTTTATTGTAAGTAGCAAACCTTGGTTTCTGATCCAGCAACACCTCTGTAGCTCCTCTTCCTCCCCTCAAACCTGTAATGCCACGAGTAAGACTACAGCATTCAGGTAACCAAATTTCCTGGGGTTTTCCTGTGATCTAACTATCCATTTTCAGAGTTTGTCAATCTAAGATTAATTCTATTGCCACTTTGTCAAAGTATCATCAGATTCTGAAACAAAAGGTCTAATGTAGCAGGAACAATAAATATATTATGTCATAAAGGCTAAGAAGGATGTAAAACTAAAAGCAGAAAATGGTAACACTCAGGCTGGCAGTAAAACAATAGTAAATGCAGATGCAGTTCACTTTTTACTTGTTCATTGTTCTCTCAGAATTTTAAAGGGACTATTGTAGAACTCCCACTTAATTCCACATGTCAGGAACGATTGTTAAAGAATTCCTTTTCAAAAAGGCCACAACACACTTTATTACAGCTTAAAAGATTTATAAGCTTGCATTTTTATCCATCCAATTTTGACCACTAGATGGTGCAAGATAACACAGGTTACAAAGGATGGCTGAGAAAACTAGTCATCGCCTTATTTTCTGTTCTGTAGAACTAAGATTAAACTACAAAAAAACATTATTTTTAACTTGGTTCATTATCAAAATCACAAATTTTAAAAGCAATCAAACGATACATATTATTTAGGTAAGTACTCAGGTCATTCAGACAACACCATAGGTAACTGAATTCAATTCCATAGTCACAAAGTATGTCGTCAAAATGAAGGGGAATCATCAAAATGGCATAGAAAAGTCTCATATTTTTAAAAATCTGAAAGGAAAGGTGCTTTACTTTTTTTAGTAAGGTGGACAGAAGTATTGCATTAGGCCTCTGCATGAAGGTTAGATACACTCGGAACTATGGTTGCGTGCACTTATGATTTTCTTGGCTATAAATTCAATTGTATGTTTCTGCAAGTGCATACTAAAAAAAAAATGTATGAACTTAAATTTATATTCTCATTTAAGAAAATCACCGTGCTTTGTTAAAAAAAAGAGTAAACCTCTATTTTACGTATGGTTGCAGTTTAAGTGAACGGTTCAGACGATCATTTTGTGCTACTATATCTACTATTTTGAACATTAGCATAACCATGAAATAAATATACACCAAAAAAATCAAGAAAACAGTGAGTAACATAATATTTGTCAAGCAGAATTCAGGGGATTTATCTCCATGGATTACTGATAATAACCTGTCACACAAAGTCGCTTTGTAATGTGATTACAAGCAGACAATGGCAAGTCTTCATTGGCAGACAAACTTAATGCTCACTGCTGCTCACACAGATGTGGCAGTGGCAGCTGCTTCCCAAGCTAATGGAGAAAAAGGGAATATTTAGAGGGTAAAGTAGGAAACATTTTATGAAAGAGTAAGGCACCAGTCGTCTAGGTATTCTTTCTTTGCGTATGAAAACATAAAACATATATCCCCAGTGCAATTTCTAAAAGCACTCTTATAGATAGTCAAGAACTCCTACAAATGTGTTTTTAGGACAGATGAAAATATTTGATCTTTTCTCTTGGATTCTGATGGCTTTTGTTCACATCAATCCTAAAGTTTTTCCCCATTCTGAAAATAAGGACATGTAAGTGTTCTTTCTTTCCCTGTCATCTGCCTTCCAGATGTTCAGGCAGGAGTTCCAGGTAGGAGACTGCATCTGAATGCCTAGGAATGCATTGGCTGCAAGTGTTATAAATCTGCCTGAGAAGGATCAGCCTCAAATATTTTGCTTTGGAAAAACCTCCAAAAAGATTCACCTAAGCCACTGTATCCTAGTAAACAAGTTGCCAAGACAGAAACTTGCAGAATTATTTTTAAGGCTTCAAAATTTATTCTCCGTGAAATTTAAAAGGAAAGAACTCTGCTTTAGTGAGTCAACATGTTTTCAGTAACAGCAACGGCATTCACATCTGTTTAAAAAGCCAAGAAGGTGTCCTGACACCAACTTCTATCCTACATGGATTTCACAGAAACTGCTGCCATATATATATTATAGCGCTTTTCTGTGGATTTGTGCTTCTACACTTTGTTTATGGAGTCTTATATTTAACTGTTTCGATCCAGGTAATCTCAAGAATCAATGTCTGAGATGACTCGCTGGTATACAAAATCTAACATTTTTGAAGGAAGAGCAACCCATATTTGAATCGTTCCCTCTTCCCTTGGACAGACACAAAACTCACCTTCCTCACAGAGAGAGGAGGGAGGGGGAGCTGAAAAGAGGAGGTATTTTCTTGAATTTGTTAACCTTACACTTACTGTAAGCATTTTATAACCATTTTATCACCATCTAATCTACAAGATAAAAGGAAAAATAAAATCTATATACAGAGCTACTTGAAGGCACCTATAACTATAGGCTGACTTTCTTTCCAGATTTTTTTTACTGGCTCCCATTTTATGCAACAGATCAAATAGCTGAAGTCTAGGCTGGTATCACTGCATTAGATAGGTCTTTATCAAAAGCTAAAGCTATTTGGGGTTGGAAGATAAGGTTGATGGCACAGCTCCCCTAATTAGCAGGTCTAATGTGCAAATTATTAAGTACCTTTTTCAACTTCTGGTGAATGCACTTTGACAATAGTTTAATGGGATCTAAAAGCACATTACAGGATTGGAATCAATAAGCTGATAATAGAATTTCTACCTTCTACTACTGACAGAAGCAATAGAGCCCCTTTTGAATGTGTCTTTCATTGCAGATAATGCTTTTGTGCCACAATTGCTGGATGGACACTGTCATGAGGATAGCTATTTACAATGATAGATTTATGATGCATTTATTGGGCACTAATTTATTAGACACTAAAGTGGTTGTTTAGCTGAAAACTAGAGATAATGTACATTCAACATAAGGAGTGCAAATTAAGCTCTTTTCCCCGAAGTGAATTAGCCTTACCTTGACACAATTCATTAATATGCAATGGTTACACGAGTTGGATACCAGACGAAATGTGTTTACCCATATGAGGTTTATTAAGGTAACGAAATGAAGTCTAAAAAGTAAGTTGTTGCATTAAAACACAGAAGACAGTGACAAGAACCAATTAGTTCTGTTGAACTGCACTAACACACAGTCTCATTAAAAGATGGCTAATATCTCACTGGTATAGTGTTCTCACTCCAAGTATAAACACAGCAATACAGCATCAGAATATGTAATTTAACTTACATTTCATTTAGTTATTCAGAAACGCCCTATTAATATTTAAACTTCATTTTAGAGCTATGCCGAACAATTAAAAATCAAAAGTCTTGATAATACTAGCCCTTAGAGAATTTTAACAAACAAATTAGGCTTCTTGGCAAGAATGTACTTTTTATAAGTTTTTGTTGCAGTAGGTAGAGCTGGCAACATCTGTAACTTGGATCTCCTTGTATGTTATTTCTGAGCTACTTCTCTTTTGTATGTCCTTCTACGTTACTTGTTGAGGTAGGTTCTAATGTGTGGCTAATTTTTGAGGACATACAGAGTAGATGTATAAAGTACAGAAATCACAAGCTCTCCAGAAAATATTAGCTGGTTTTCATTTTTAATAAGAGACTAAACTGCATTTGCATTAGTTGCAATCAACAAAACTATTACTTTAAGTGTATCTAAAAGAATGGCTTTAGAATACAAACAGACTTTCGTTTTCCCCACAAAAACCCTACGTTATATTGGAAAACACCATTTTGTGTGTTTTGTACCCTAGTAACCAAATATGTGGATACTACAGAACACAATTCAGTATCAGTCACTTGCTACAACAGAGCAGGAGCTCTACTGTACAATATTGTACAACACAGCAGGAGCTCTAAGAACACACTTTCTGATACCTCAGTATCACAAGCCTTTATTTCCAGTTTTTGAGTGTTTTTTCTAAAGACAGTGCAAGTCAGAAGTTTTCATACAGTGAGTGTTACCCAAGCAAAAAAAAAAAAACCACCCCATACGGCATATGTTTAATATGAAACATTACTTATATCAGGCAATTGTTGACTCTCCCCTTCAGCATGATTCAGGAACCCCAAATCTGAAGAAGACTATTTTAAAATTGTAACGCAATCCAGGTTTTAGGATCTTCCAAAATGACAGGAAATGGATGGCAGAAGAGTAAAGATAAAGTCCAAGCCTGATGCTGTTAAAGCAGAAGTCTTGGTCATCAAACTTGCTATGATTTAAGCAGCAGTGCAGAACTCAATATTTTCTAGGACTAGATGCTGCACCTCAGTGGTGCTGATGCTTCTGTGAGATGGGTGTAGTCCCAGACTTCCCTGACTAACAGGCAAACCCAGAAGAACTGTTTACCCCCTTTTACAGCCTCTGCTTCTTCCACAAGAAACAAGGCTGAATTTGGATGCTGCTGCATGTCACAATATGGTCAGGTCTATGTTTTTGACTCAATTATTGATTAAATACAATAATCAACTATAAGCAGACAATAAGTAATACACAATTTTAAATCCTCAGAAGTAAACAGGAAGCATGACAAAAGAGTTTAACTAAGGAAGTTCACTGAATTAGCACATAAAGGCATACTTTTCAAGCTCTGACAACACTGATTTTCTACTATGAGCGTAAGTGATCTTTAGTACTCACAGCAGACCAAGTAAAAGCCATAATCAAATTATATAGTACAATTCTGCCAAGAACTCATACTTAAGGACCTACCCAACTGGCCCTAACTAACTGCTTTTTAGAAGCACTGAACACCCATTTCTCCCCTCTGACTCACTTGGCATCTCAGCCTCTCAAAAAAAAAAAAAGGGGGGGGGGAGGGGATTAAAAAAAAAAATTAAGGTCTAACTTCACACTCTCTACTTTGAAAATTACAGCTAAAGGAGACAATGCTTATCTCACAATAAAGGGTCATTATTATTTAAAACCATTTTGATTTCTAACTCTGATTTCAAAACCATGCAGTACTTCTATAGTTTACATATCATCTAACTTTTGCAGTTATTCGAAGTGCAATCAAATAAACAACATAAAATACTTCATTCAAGAAATCTCAGGAATATAATTTTTCATATATGACCATTAGAAAATAATCACTATAGCATACTGCTTAAAAGACCAGACCTTTAAGTCATCATAAGGTGTTTTTTTTAAGTACAAGATTAGTTATTGTCTACTCCAAATATTGAGTCAGAATCCCCACGATGCCTCACAACACACAGCACCTTTAACAGTTGTTTCCTATCACTTTGAAATTAAAAAATTAACTAGGAGGGGTAGTAATGATTCAGGAGTCATACATAAAAGAAAAAAGCAAAAGCCATTCTTACCTGTGCTTCCCCAAGGTCATTATTTACCACAGTGAAGTTTAGTCCAAGTTCTTCCACATCCCCTTCATAGCTCTTGAGAAAAAGCAAATTTTTGTACATTTCTGGATCTAATGAAGCCAAATGATGAATGTCAACATCAGCACTTGTCCCCAGTAATTTTGAGAGGAAAAAACTAGCAAATGGCAGCTCCACCAGCATATTTTCATAAAGAGCCTGAAAAACAAAGTAATTAAAAGCACATTATATTTTATTGTTGTACATGAAGGAAATCTGAAGACTATTGCCTATTTCTCAACATTTTGTTAACTCCTTTTTAATTTGGTGCCTGAATAGGATCTTCTGGTATGGCAACAGCCCAGGTATTGCATGAATTTAGAAATATTCAACCAAAGTTTGAAATTTGAATATTCTTGTGAAATACCAAGATCCCAAATTTTACAAATTAATGATGTGGTGATTTAAAAGGTAAGGTCACTGCTTATCTGTCATTAATCTTCTTGTCTGAAGTATGACAGCAAACAGGAAGCATATCAGTTCCATATATTGTCAAGAAAATAAAAGTTTGCTAAAGGACACTGCAACTGCATCAAGAATGTCTTCCAAAAAAAGTTAGCATCTGTACCTCCACTAGCATCGTCACAAGCAATATTTTTCAATTCATATCAATTGCTACATATAAAATAGTCTGCCCTTAAAAATAACTACGTAAAACCAGTACAGTTTAAACCTAATCCAAATAAACTATTTCTCTTGCATGTTATACAGGTTCTTTACTGGATATTTTTGGTGAATTCTACTGCTTAATAGCATCATCAAATCATCTTAATTTCCAAGCCAAGAGTTCACCAGTTATGACTGTGTCATATGTCCAATCCTTCCTATGCCTGACACACCTGTCAAAAGATCACTGAACCAAAAATGAGCCCAACCTGAATATGCAGCACTTACGAAAAATCTTTTTACTGTATAACTGAGAATATTGAATATTCCTCAGAATTTTCAAAAACGTGCTAAACTCCCGCAATACCACTCTCAGCTGATCTATTGCATGACCACATTTTGATGTAACGCAAAGCAACTTTCCATATTTTTCATACGATAAGTAACACCTTCTTGACTGGAAGAAAAAAGTACTTATGGTAGCTCTCAAAAGAAGGAGAGATGGAAACTTCAGAGCTAGAGAGAGAAAGAATGACATCATTTAGAGAAAGCCTACATAAACAAAAGAAAAATAAAAGACTGTTGCCTTTAAAAAAACATTCCTGAAACATGCCGTCTGTGCATAGCCTTTCCCATTGTCCAGTTTGTTTGCCACATCAGCATCTCTAACAATGACAACCAAATCTTTACAGCACCATTAATATCACTGCCAGGCTGATAAAGGCCTGGCATCATCAACATAACATCGTTGTTTGTTCTTTTTACTCTTCAAGAGCAGTGTTTTGGCATTACTTAATTCCTCCATAATCTGCTGCAAACCTCGAAAAGGAAGCACAATGAGCAAAAAAAGGGAAAAAAGAAGAAGAAATGTAACTGTAATCACTCAATGATATTCCAACAAAGACGTTAAGAAAATATACACAATTCCTTAAACTTTTGAAAGAACATTTCTATGAGGTGAGTTAGACCTTGCAGAAAGAATTGAGAATAACGAGTTCAAAGCCAAAGGCTGCATTATATTTAGAGCTATATGATTTATTCAAGGTGTAGAAGTCGAAATCCTCATTTGTATAGTTGACTTTAAAAGCAAACTAGAGGGATAAATCATTAATTTGCAATGTATAAGGTCAGTGTTTGCTGTTCCTGCATTAGTAACAATAAAGCTATTGTAATTCCTTAAATATATCAAAGCTACCCGAATTTAAAATGGAATTCCAACTATGACTCATAAAATGTAAATGCAGAGGTGTAATTTTTTACACAAGGCAGGTTTAAGCCTTTAGAGCATTTAACATACAAGGACTAATAAATGATAGCACTAAAAACTATGATCACATCAGCTAAATGGATTATAAATTTAATTTCCATAATGTATGCAACTGAAATACAAATGTAGACATAAATCAAGGTATTTTCTAAACACAGGTTAATTACACAAATTCAAAACCTGTCTATTTTTTATGCAAAATAATCCACTTAGCATTTTTCAAACTGGTCTTAAGTCTTAGCCACTTGCAGCACTTGATCCTAGAAGCCTATCAATAATTCCTTGTCAGGAAAAAACAGCAATAGGTATATTGAAGAAACTTGTATGTTATTTTTCAAGTGTCTGTCTTTTATGACTGTTTATTGCTAGAAATTGTGCCAAAATGATTTGAAATAAAAAGGATTAATTATAGTAGAAGCTTTTTAATATAAGTGAGTGCAGCTGCAATGCAATTAATGCAAATTGTGACGCTATCAGGAAAATAAATGTGAACAACATCACTGGCTATTTCTGTTTGCTGCCAAATAACTTCAGTAATTTACTACATTAAGAATCAATAAAAAAATAATGCATTTCAAATGCATCACTATTAATCTTGAGGTAGTTCCAAAGTGAACATTTATAACTGCATCTAATAACTATATAAAGCATTTTTAAATAAACGAAATTGTGCAACTTGATAATAACTTTACTCCTTTTTCTCTTAGCTAAGTGATTGCAATATTAAAAACAAAGTTTTTTTGAAACAAGACAAACAGGAGTGTTTTAATTAGTTTGAAAGTCAAGCTATCCTAATAAAGTTCAACAAAAAAAAAAATGTGCTAGAACACTGTTAAATAAAACCATGATAAAATTCAGCTTGGTTTCAAAGAGGTAAATTGTAGTGTTACAGCTCCAGCACCGTGCAGAGATATGCTGTGTACAACTGAATATGACTAAATAAACTGAAACCTCATTTTTCAGTTTCCATCTAACTTCCCTGTTTCTCAGTCACCATAAACTGATCAAACTACCTGTTGCTGCCAAAAGATGCAATTCCACCCATTCCTGCCAGAGCACTGAAACAGATCAGCTTGCTGATTCAACTGGGTTTGTTTGCATGTAGAGTAGTTGTATAGTAGCAGTTACATGAGCATTACAATATGCTGAATAAGGTTCAAAATTTTCAGGTTGTGTTGTGCTTTATTTGGGGTGTTGGGGTTTGGGGGGGTGGGGTGGGTGTTGGTGGACACAGCACGGATATGCACGTTTGAAGTTGAGCTCTCTCTCAAATCAGAATCAGATCCAGCTCACAGTTGCGGCTGAAACTTGGTAGGAACAGCAAGACCATTTGTTTCAAAGGGAGCAGAACCTTAGAGCAGCCAGATGCCCACACAAGCCCACCCTGATGGGTACTTTTCTTACCACAGCTAATCTAATGGCCAGAAGGGGAGATTCACTCCTTCACTCTTCCCTTAGTGAATTGTCTTGGCGAACTATAAGTTGCCTGATTTTAAAGCTTAGATTTCTGCCTGTTGAACTCTCTGAACTGGCCTTCTGCAACATCAACATAAAGGAGGCAGGAGCCCAGCATCAGTGACAGGAAAAGGAATAGTGACCACCTCTTACAGAGGTAACCAGCTGTCAGATTAATTAGCTGCAATATGAAGCTGCACCATTAGAATATACCTATATGTATACTTTAATCCAACATCAGGTCACACTCTCCCCACAGAAGCAGTTCTTTTTCCCTCCAGCAGCCAATGAGCAACAATGCTGATGGAATAAACTGGCTTGCTCTTGGAGGGAGGTGACTTCTGTTTGACTGTAAGTCAGAGGTTCCTGTTCACACATGGTTTCAAAAGATCAAAGCCAGCAAACAACCAGTATACATTTTAAAACTAATCTCTTCTCAAACTTCAAATATGCTCACCCTTTGGCAAGTTTCGTTTACCTCTTATGGTCACCACCCACAGGACTGATGCCATTACATGATGAATTCTGAGAGTTCACATTCCCAACTTTCCTATCTAACAAACCCCTTACTTGACTTTACTGTCTTTATCCTGCAGTCCCATAAACTGCAACTGACTGACATAAAGCAAAAAAACCAGATAAGAATTCATGAAAGGAGTAACTGGTGGTCAAATACAACATTAGACTTCTAGTTTCCAATGTTCAGAAGGCGGTGGGGGAGACATCAAACACCTTAACAGAGCCTATATACCTCTGCCTCCTCAAAAGGCTGGGAGTGTTAGCATTCCACTTTCACAAGAGTACAATTTGCAGATGAAAGATTCGGACAAGAGGCTAGTCTGAAGCAGAGACAGGGACGTCTAAATTAAGGGCAATCACACAAACACTGTAACGCTCGTAGGGTGACACGTTCCCAGTAGCTGAAAGGTTATGTCTCCTGAAAAGGGCCAACCTGGATTTCCCAGCACTATTTAAAAGTTATGTAGGTTAGGGATGCTCCTTAGGGAAAGTTATGACATCTCTAGATAACCATTGATATAACTTAAACCTTCTGAAACAACTAAACAAAACAAAGCAAACAAACAAATCTGTTTTTCGGTAACATTATTTTTGGTACTCTTCGATGGTTAAAAGAAGTTTTTTTTGGTTAAAAGGCTAAGAGGAATTATTTCACTATGGAAGAAGTAGTATTCAGTAAAATGAACTTCACACACCTCCCTCCCCCTGTGTGTGTGAATGCCTGAAGAATATTAAAAACAAGCAAAATAACAAAGCTTGATGTGGTTAATAGGTTTTCACACAGAAAGCACACAGTCTGAAGTCTATTGTTTCCCTTTTAAATAATACCAGCTCCTTGTGATTACAATATAGTTCAACTATAATTGATTGCAACACAGACTAGCTATAAAAGCCTTCACTCAATTCAGTGACAAAAGATCACAACTTGGTAATCTAAAGCGAAAAATACGATGTTCAGATACTTATGAACATACTGAATACATTCATTAAACACCTGTGATGTGGAGGAACAAGTAAAGCTTTTTTAAGGCAAGCAACTTCTAGAATATAGGCATGTAACTAGTAGCTTTAATATATTACAGAAGAAAGATCTCAGCTGGAAGGACAGCTGCATACAATACATAGTAAGAAAGTAAGAAAAATGACTCAGTTCTCCAGGCAAGGAGGACTTTTTTCTTGTTTACAGCATAATAAGAACAATACCTGACTGGGACTATACATCGTAACAACCACAATATTATTTAAGCACTACCTGGTCACATGAGGTACTGTTCAGGTATGACCCCAAGATTTAGGGAACAGCTCTTCAGAAAGAAAAGACTTTGCACCATGTTTTAAAACCGGACAAAATTCAAGCTAGTCTAGTTGTTTCAGACAAATTAGCTATATATAGTAGAGGTTACGTGAGCATTACAACATGCTGAATAAGGTTCAAATTGTGTAAACAAATTCACAGATGAACCAACTAAACCACCCTGACTGTGAGGCAGCTCTAGTGCCTCTACTTACACTTTCAGGTCTACAATTAATTCTCTCATTTATTATTTTAGTTAAAATCTTTCTTAGGAAAAATAATTAATCAGTCATTGTTCCTACTTTCTATTAATCCTTTACAACCCAGAACTGTATTTTAAAACCTAAACAATGCTAAAATAACACCCCTAGAAAGACACATTGCTTATGGGCTGAGGCAGTAAATGACTGGGCTTAAATTCACTTCTTTCCCT
>NW_010126199.1:227-51976 GCF_000699245.1 Pterocles gutturalis | reverse complement strand
CAGCCCCCAAGACCACAACCCTTTCTATTTCAGTCATTTGAAACAGTTCCTATTAAATAATACTTAGCACTTACAGAGTGCAATAGATCTTCAAAGCTGTACAGAACCATTAATAAAAATGATAGAAAAATAGCAAAACCATTAGAACTTCCTTCTACCTTATTATTTATATCCTAGAAATATCTCATCACACTCACAAAGCCTTTGAGGCCAGCAGAGCCTTTTCTACCCTAATGAAAAAGATAAAACTAAAAATACGTTACATTAAAACTGACACGTATTTTCAAAACATTTTTAAAGCTAGCTTTCAGAAATTTTAAGATAAAATAATTTCTCAAAGATATGCTTAATAATGTGCTTTAAAGTGAGCAAAACCAAATTTATATTGTTCTTAAAGCCAATATGATAAATAAAACTAATTCTATCAGGTGTGTGCCACAATGCAACATGTCTGCTACCTGGTTGCTTTAAGTCACTGTTTGGCAGTTCTCTGCGCTTCACAATAGTGGAGACATCTAGATGCATTCATATCATGGCAGCAATGGAAAATCTGGTATATGATCCTCCTATATGACTGCAAAAATTCAGAGTGCACTTTTAGTTCAAATAATGGATGCCTTTTCTGCCTTTTAGAAAAGGAGTCCAAAATTCCACAGCTAGATGCCTGTAATCAGGCTACCGAGAGAGCTTTATTAACAACCTTTGCTGAAGTGCTAGTATACTAAGATTTATTTTTTTCCCCAGAAAAAAATAAAGCCTTTTGTAAATTGGTTTTACTTCTGATTTCCGACTCACTGGGAATTTGAATGTCAGTAAGTACAAGTTCACAGAAGTTCCAGAGATTTGGGGTAACAAGACTCAGATGCAAAGAGTCTGCCTGTCAAATTTGCTGCAGTCAATGTAAACACCTGAAGTGGATTGCAGGTGTGTGATAAGCACAAAACAACTCATGACTGGCTCAGGAACACATTACCAAAAAAACGCAGGGATCCGCTTCCAGAGACTCCATTGGAGCACACCAAGTCTAATTACCTTGAGCTAGTTTTTAATTTAGAAATGGAAAGTCATGCTAGTATTTCTATTCAAAGAATTTAGGACATATTTTATTTTATTACAATACTTTTTATACCAAAATAGAGTGCTTCAGAAATGTTGGTACTTGCAGAAAATTGCCATTTCATCAGCTTGGTACTTTACTTCTGTTTTAATAGAAACAATTATCTCTACCTTATATGATGTATGCGATATAAATTGCTATCAGTATCATCTCAGGGGGTTTGAGGGACAAGAGAGGGAAAGATTAGAGGTACCTGTGGATGCACTGGATAACTGACAGTTATCATTCATTACTGAAGTTCCAGTAAAGGCTCAATAGATTTTACTTCTCTCAAATTTAAACATAACTTAGTAAAAACTGAAGATAAAAGGAAGACACCTCGTCCTTATTTAAGTTCTAATCTTCTGAAAAACTGAAACATTTACTGCTATGTAACTAACCTCTGGTTATGCTTCTAAGATAAATCTGTATTTTAATACCAGTGAAACTAGTCATTTTTGAAGACAGTTCAAATAGAATAAAGAATTTCAGTAAATATTCCAAACCTAATTGATTGAAATGGATGTAGGTGTTCCCAGCTGTGAAAAAAGATCAGGATACCATTACCACACACTCTAACTGTTTATTTATTCCCTGTCTAGGAACCTGATTTAGAGGCAATAAAATGCAATCAGTACACAAACCAGAAGCAGGAATCATCTGCTAATGGAACTTTTAATTGAGGAGTGACCACTGACATGAGGTAATTCTTTCCACGCAGAACTCCTTGCAGAGACCTCTATGCACTTTATCACGGTAAACAATCACTAACATATGCATTAAAGAAAATTTAAATACATTATGACCCAATAAATACCACAATCCATCAATACACACTTTTCCTTCCTAAAGATTTAGAGTTAAAATACCACATTTCAGTAGTCTTTTAGTGCTAGATGTATATTTACAAGGTTAGTACTAACGTAGCTATTTATAATCAAAAGATAATTGGTTATGTTCAATGAACCAGTACACAAAGGAATTGTCAAGCTGAAGAACCGTGTCAAAAATAGATTCAGATTAGTTCACATCTACATTCATAAATCATTAAATAACTTTGGTAAGGCATCAATTTTGCTCTCTTAGGATTACATTTCTGCACTGTAAATGTATAATTAAACGAACATGCCACTAAACATGGTAAATTCATGTTCTGATTCCATTTCAGATGATTCAGGATTTTCTGAGACAAATGATCAGCTAACTTGCTTTTAAGCAAAATGCTGAGTCTACAAAATCATGTGCAGGGTAACTGAAATTAATAAAACAAAAAGCTTAAACAAATTACCTCCTCTTTGTATCAGTATCACTAATTCTATACCTACCTTTCTAGGTACTAGTAGTATCAATTGTGGCTGCAGCACAAATCAATTAAGAGTGTACTGATTTAAGCTAAGCCACAGTGGATCTTAATAAGTGGATAATAAGTAAAGGGAAAAGGTAGCCTAAAAATCAGAAGACAAAAAAACCGCAACCCCTTCAACAGTCAGAGAAACAGAGGAAGAGTAGCAGTGCAATGCTTGACGCACCAGCCTATCAAATATTCAAGTATACAAAACCCAGTTCTTCTCATTGTAGAGTTTTCTTGCTTTATTTTCTCTCTACAAAGTTTTGCACAAAAAGGGCACATGAATAGGTTACTAGAAACATTTGCTTGAAGGTTCTACCACTGTATGGGAAGCTTATTAATGACTTAAAGAGTTTAGGATCTGAAGCAGATCTTGCTGTGAAAAGACTCCCACTGATTCAATCCATTTTAGATTGTATGTTTAACAACATTTAGATATGTGCACAGAACAGTCCGTTATATCTTAAATCAGTATAGTAACCTATAAAAAGTCATACAAAAGTAAACAACTTAAACCTTCTTCAATATAATAGCCACCAGGCCAAGCAAATTACTGACTGCCTATATAATATTAAATATTAATGATCAAAGACTAAACCTAGATTGTCTCATCTATCCATCATCAAAACAGTGCTAAAATTTAAAATAAACACATTATTTTTGCTCAGACCTTGCTTCTTCTATCAAGGATCCACAAAGGAAGGACCTAGTTCAAAACAACAATAACTCCACAACAGCACATTTTATACTTTATACTGCCTTCCCAACCATTTAAGAAGAAAGCTAAGTCTTGGCAAAACAAATCTGAAAGTTTGCAGAAAATTCCAGTGCCTTCCAAGGACTGCAGACTTTAATGCTTAAGAAAAGAGACTTAATGTTATGTTTAAAAGATAGTGGATATGTTCTTCAGCAACATGAATCTGTGTCTCACTAATGCTCTTCAATACGCTGGAATAAGAGAAAGGAAATGGAGATGGTAGAATTCAGTATAACCAGAGCCGAGTGTATTAGACGAAAATGTCTAGTGTCAGAGTAACTTTGTCAAAGGTGCAAAGACAATCATTGCAAAACATCATATATGCAAGAACTAGCAGGTTTATGTCAAAAAGGAAGAGGAAAAATTATCCTTCTAATCATTCTATGGACTTCCTGCCATATTATTAAACTAATGCTGACACTTCATGAAATTTAAGTAAATTAATGTAAAAATTAGCTACTTGACGTAAAATAACTCAAAATCCAAAGAATGTCCTTTTCCACATTAACATCGACTGCATGCAAATGTCAACTGGAAATGGAGAAAGCCAGTACAGTATGTAAGACTGAGTTTAGGTCTGAACATGGTGAAGTTCAGATTTTAGCTCTGTATCTGTCACCGTTCTGCTGATCACTGTTTCTGTGGAAATGGTTAACCAGCGTTTCCCTCTTCCCAGGTTTGCAGCAGACCATTCAAGAATCAACATGAAGAAAACCCTCATTTAACATTCTCATTTAAGATTCCAAACTTCCCTTCTGTGGCTACTTTGCCTGAAGTTTTGGCAGCCTATCAAAATAGTAACTTCCGTGTTCTCCTGAGCCAACTCCACTACATTGCCAAAGCTGCAGCAGGGAGGTCTGCACGTGGAAAGATTTTCAGTGCTACAAGAACAGCTACTGGATGTAGAAAGGAAGTTAAACCAAATCAGGTGCCTCCCCACAGCCCAAACCTACCTTCCGTAAGAGTAAGAGGATTACAGTGTCCCTTCCATACTTCTGGGTCACCACATAGGACAAGACTTTACTTTCCAGGGAAGACAACAAAGAGAATCTGGGGCTAGAACACCTCTGAACGTCCCCAACAGCCCAGGACACCCTCAGCTCTCAAGCAAAACCTGGAACTCAAAGTCACTGCTATGCTTCCAGTGGGGGTAACCGAAAGATTCAAGTTTCAAACCCCACCGTGGTGGCAGACTGCCACCCGAGCTGTGCATGGTAAGCTGAGCTTTTACTTTTAAAGAAGAGAAAAGAAAATGCTTAAAAGGCAGCAATGGTAAATTAATATTTACATTACAGAGTAAAGTCACTGAGAGTTGAGAAATGTAAACTTTGGAAGTGTTTGAGTAGCTGTTGTTTAAGCAAACTCATTTCTGCTTTTGTTTTTCAAGAATTATTTCAGACAACATTTGCAATTAGACGATCACACAGTATTCTTTCTACAAGACCTTTTGCTCATTCAGTGATCAGCAAGTTGCATGGACAGCCATGCAGTGTATTTAGTATTAGATTTCAGTTTCTTCACTAACTACAAAAGTACACCCCAAATAGTCAATAATTTATCTAGGGTTAAGATAATTTAAACTTTTAGACACACCATCTTTAAAGGTAAGATTTAAATTTGCAGATGTTTCTACTTCTGAACTGACCAATTAACGCAGAAGATGTCCAGCTGTTAGAAACTTCCTGATGAGAAGAAAAACTGAATTAGGTGTAAACCTACAGGTACTGAAAGTTAAATGCATTTGGGTGTTAGGATGAAATGGTTTCCAAGAGACGGAGAATTTCTATAAATTATTATATTTTAATGTATTTGTTTTCTGATAACACTGAAACTTCTTACGTGAGAGTTTTTGGTGGTAGCACTCTTTACATAGTGGTTTCCACAAATAAGAAATTGCTGTGGATGCCCGATTGCTTCCTTTGCACTATATCTATTTTGTTTACAAAGGGGCTTTTAATAATCCACTATTGCTCTCAAATAACCCTGTGCAAAGCATAAAATGGGCACATTTTTGAAAACGGGTGAGTGAATATTCAATAACTTAACCAAGACCACAATACTGGCAGGTTTTGAATAGTATGGTCGTGCCTTATCTTTCTGCTTAATTCATCAAGTCTCTGAATACACTACTAAAAAGTGTCTCTGCACCTGGGTAGGGGTAATTATTAAATAACACTCTCAGTTCTTACCTTATGTAAACATACTGCAAATACAAAAACAATTTATGCTTTCAAAATGTTAAATAATAGATCCACTGATTTTAAAAAGACAAAACCAAAACCATACTTCTAACACTCTATGGGAGATAAAACACATTTTGCAACTTCTGTCTTTATGCTAATATTTGAAATCTAACTAAAGAGTGCAATGTGTTGTTTTGACATAAGAAATCAAAGATTCAGAATTACAATCTTGTTTTGAAAAACTGTTTCAGACTTCCCCCCAATGCCCTGCCCCATTCCTAGATAAACATCAAACATTTCTGGAGTCAACTTCCTCATGATACCACAGCAGTATTCACGTACCCACTCCAAAAATCTATAGATGCAGAAAGAAAATTAAGCCTTGGGTATGTAATAAGTCATAATTACAAACTACTGTATTAGTACTGAATCCATCTGCCATTAAGAGCAGGAACATCCTTCAAAGACTATTTTATTGAAATGGCTGATTTGAAATTTTCATTATTTAACAAGTTTGGATATTGCAATAGCTAGGATGCATTAGCAGAGAATTTGCCTACAAAGTGGCAGTTTAATCTAAATTGCTTGACAGGAAACTCTGAAGAACAGCACTCTGTTTCAACCACTCAAGTTTGCCAACAACATCCTCTTAAACTGCTTCCAGCTACACTAAAAGGACATCCAACTGTATGTTTAAACCTCACTGCAAGTCAGCAGGATTTTAGCCTCCAAAATAATTCAGGCAGTTAAATGGGACTTCTACATCTCAAATACCTTCAGTTTTAGGTAGCTGAGCAGCAATCAATACAATTGTTCTGAAATGGAATTTGTATTCCAAACTCTGTTTCACAATTATTAGCTTTACAAAAATGATTTCAACGGCTTAGGAGGGAATAGCCTCAGTACTAAACCTGACCAAAAAAGAAAACTGAATGTAATAAATTTTTGTAACAGTTTCTCTCTTTTTTTATTTTAACCCTTCATTTTTCATCTAGCTCAACAAGTGTGTATTAGTCTTTGAACATTCACCACAAAATATCAAGCACTAAAACTCAAGAAAGATTCAAACTGTATGAAAAACTACATAGAATAAGTGAAAGTAATTTGCGTATGTCTCAAGTATAATAAATGCCCATGGCAAATTTTAAATGCTAGCAAGAATTGTACACCTCAAACAAGTAGAAGCTGTTTGTTTCTGAAAATATTAATTTCAAGTATTCCAAATGATGAAAATGTAACTGTGGTCAAATTCCAGAAAGCTCCAGGCTAAAAACTCACCATAAGCAGAGTAGTTCTATTGGCTTCAACCAACTTACCTTTAAGCAAGAGGATAAACACAGAAGTAGAGAAATGCACACACTGCTCAACTGGCAGTCAGGGCATCTCAAATTCTCTGTACGTCTCAGGTATGTAACTTATTGAAATGAACCAGAAATTTGGGGGATATGTGAAAACAATGTTCAGATCCAACATCTGAAAGTTATTTTTCCTCAACTCTAGAAAAATCATCATTTTTTCCCATCTACATTGATTTAAAAAGAAAATACACATTACTGAATAATTTCAGTACTGCTAGAGCTTTGTATTATACAACACTGTTTTTACCTTTCCAAGCATTCTTCCAAGAAAGTAGTAATGTCGGGCATAAGAGTCTCCAACAAGCATCTGTGCAGCAGGGTTGGGGTAAAGAAGTCCCTCATTGGTGGTTTTAAAAAATCCCTGGTTAGGGTTAAATCCTGATTTAAGTAGTTCATTCAGAAATTCTCTGAAAATTCCACCACCATCAATACCAGCTTCATCAAGACCATGTGCATTAAGTAAGTGAACACGAATGCGCTTCTTTAGGTCAGGTTCTGAAGAGAAAGTAGAGACACAAACTCAAATACAACTATCTGCTTGAATTTTGTTTGGATAAAAACACATGTAACTACATGCAAACATATCTACACTAATTTTATACAAAAATTGAACTAGTAAATAATACTGTACAAAAAAAACTACTACTGGCTTGAATTTTGGAATATTCAGTATGTGAAACTCACTTTGTACAAAGGGTCTTGCTTTAAGAATCACCGAAAGATGGAGTGCAAAGACCCTAGGCAAGGGAAGAAAAAAAAAAAAACCTACAAAGTATTTTAAAGAGGCCCAAGAATAATTCCAAAATCCTGTTTATAATAAAATATTGTGAACGCAAGGTTCAACATTGTCCTGTCTGAAGGAACTGTCAATAAGCACTGCATTGCCTTAGAGAGGCTGACTGTCAAACTACACCATTAAATAATATTCTTTGAAACTGAACTTAATATTTTTGATACTTTGGACTCATTGCTATGTCAGGTAATTCTAGTGAGCAACGTATGGTAAAGATGGATGTGTTCTGAGGGTAGGTGGTCGGCTTGTGGCATAGAATGCTGCTACTTGAGAAAGAATGCAGTATCTAGTCCTTGAACTATGTATACACAACAGAGAAGGAGGGTGTTTTTGCTCAATTCACTGAAGTCTTCCAAAGATCTAACCAAATACACAGCTCTTATTTGAGGCCTTGAACTGACTACACTTGCACCCCAGCAAAGCAACCAGTAATAAACCAGTAATAAGAAAACGTTCTACTGCTTCCATGTGCTACAGATGCACACACTATTGGTGGACAGCTGATGTTCATGAAAGAATCTTCAACATCTTGTAGCAACAGAATTTTTCCTGAACCACTAACTGTCTTACTCACACTCTCCCATTAGCAAATGCCGCTACATCTAATAGTAACTTCCCGTTTCACAAAAAGCTATTTTTGAATAGTTCTTCATTCAAGTGAAATGCTCTCCTGCAAAAAAATTCTGCTGGATGGAAATACCAGATGGCCATTTTTAGCCACAGGCACTGCAATAGGTCCACTATCTCATCACCATTCAAAGGAAGAAAATAGAACACAGTTAGACTGGGAAAAGAGTCTCAAGCATACAGACACACTTTGTCTGGAGACTGTGCAGATACTGAGCATCAATGTTAAAACTTTTATATATGGAAAACGTTGGTTTAGTGCTTTTTGGGGCCTTATGAAGAGATCGTCACTTATTTCTTCCTCTGTGTACTGACAACCAAGTAAGCAAAAACCTAACTACCTGGTAAGAATAGTTAAATGCTATAAGCAAGCTGATGGTAACTTAATTGTAAACCTACCATTTTCAGGAGAAAGTTTATCATAAGCATCTTCATAAATATAATTTCTTCTGATAGTGACATTAATTCCATCCAAAAATGGCCCATCTCCTTGAACTTCTTGTTTATCAGCATAGATCAGTCTTTGAAAAATCTGTTAAAGTGAGTGAAAAGAGAAATATGTCATTGTGCAGATCTAAACATTCAATGAGAGATGGTTATTCACTACTCTTACTGTCCTTTGAGTTGCTTCAGGGCACTCACTTTCAAGTGATTTGTCCTTTCTGTCATCAAGCTGCAGAAACATAATACAGAGCCATGTCCCAGGAGAGGGAAGGAGAGGGGACAAACATTCAAAAAAATTTTTGTGCTGAGATATCATCCACAATTCTTTATACATAAAGAAGCACATGTACAGACATTGTGTCAGGGAGAGGAAACTGGAATCACTAACTTTCAGAGTTCTGAAATGCAAAGTATTCAAAACAAAGGGGAAAAGTCACATGAGTATTCTGCACATGCAGAGGCAATCCTCAGTACTAGTAAACAATTTTTTGTCATTTCTGTAACACTTAGGAACATTCTCAGTAACAAGAAAGTAGGTGTCAGTACTCCTCTCAGGAGCAGCAAGCAAATAATTCAAAGCAAAACAGTGGATAGCACTGCCACCTTAAACAAAGAACCAGAGCATCATACCAGTTCAAAAAAGTAATGCCAGCTGAAGTACAAACTGAACTTCACCTTGTCCCTTTGCAAGTCTTCAGAACAGGAAACCGCTAAAGTTCACCTGAAGAGTAACTGTAGCTGTGCTCCAGGCCAAGATGTCGCATGGGAGGAAGTTGCCTAATGTATAATAATGTTCGATATACCCTCAATCCAGGCAGTGTCTGTTTACCACATCCTCTCTTGCATCTTTCCCATATTGAACAAATAACCTTCTGCATTTTCCAAGGGATGTAATCTCCCTATAATATCACAGACTGCTTTCTTAACTAAGAAGATTAAGTAAGAGTCACCAGGGATGTTTAAAAACAACAGCTTTACAATAAAAGTTGAAAATCTGACAACAGCAGACAAAGCTAGAGTAAGGTCCGAAATCTACTGTTTCTATGGACAACCGCAGCCAGTGGAGAAGATGCTCTCCAATCAGGAGGATTATGGTGTAAACAAAGCCAGATTCTCCCCTAAGGTAAACAACAAGATGACAAGGGAACAGTCATAAGCTGCAGAAAGAGAAATGCTGAAGGGACATAAAGAAAAAAAAATCATAATGAGAATGACTAAGTATTAGAAGGGGTTACACAAAGATTTTGTGAAATCTCCATCTTTGGAGATAGTCAAAACTCATCTGGACAAGTCCCTGAACATCCTGATCCAAATCTTAAATTCTTCCAGTATGAGGAAGCATGTGGACTAGAGTACCTCCAGAGGTCCCTTCTTACCCAAATTTTCCTACAGTTCCTTGACATCAAGACACACAGCCAAAGACACATTCTTTTTATGTACAGGGCATGAGAACATGCTCACCACCATTCCCTTTCCTGAAGCATGGCTAGATACAGTTTATTAACTATTGCTACACAACACTGGATGGAAAGAATCGCTTGGAGGTGTATCTCATAGCAAAATTCTTCTTGATACAGAGTCTGGACTCCTACATAAACAAACGTTCATGTGTATGTTAATCCTGAAAATAAGAATCCAAATGCATAAGTGAAGTATCTACAATGACTTCAGACTAACATATGGAAAACTAAGCAATGCTGGCTGAGGTACACACCACAGGAAGTAAGATCATCATAGGAAAGCCGATGAAAGCATGGCTTAAGTGAGAACGAAGGCACTTGATACAAATTGGATTAATTACCTCCCACAGGTATATATCAGATTGAAAGCTGCACATCAATGTGCCTTAAAGCTAAAGAGGATAGCACCCCCAGGGTCAGAAGGCTGAAGAGCCTACCATGACACTGGACTCAGTAATTGCCTGCAGAAGTATCTAATATCTGGTAATTCAAGGTAAAAATGTCATGAAGTCGTCAGAAAATGAAAGGACACACCAAACAACCTACACAGGGAAACAGCATTGAGCTGTATTACCCCATCAAATTACAGCATAATAGGTAGCAACCAGAAGAAAAAAAAAACCAAACCCACCATGATAAAGTATCTTCTTCCCATATTGCAAGTTGTTTTGCAGTGGCAGTAAAGGACTCCAAAAGGATGCTGACTCCCACTATTACACAAGAAGGGCCATACTTGGTCCAAAAAGCAGTGTAAGAGGATCTCCTTTTTGAACTATAAAAGTTCAGTCCACAGCTTTATCCTTCTCTGCAAGCTCTCATACTATTGTTATGATTTCAGGTTTTGTGATTAAACTGAACAAGGTCTTATGAATTCCAGAAACTTAAAGCTATGTTGAGATGCATGTATTTTAATAAGTCCAGAGGCTGTAGACAGTGACTAAATCGTGACATACAGACCTCTGCTTGAGGTTACTTCCAACTGCTGTTTCCCTGTAAACCTAGTGCATATTGCCATATAGTATTAAGATGTTTTGTTGGAACAACTGTTTCATAGAAGCCTGGAAAAAACACTCCTTTTCTACCCAAACTGTCACTGTCTTTTTTGACAAATACTGATTTACTTCCCCTGTGGAACTATTCTTCATTCCCTTGATGGTGTCTTGCAACTTAATGTTTCCAAGACATTTCAGGGAGCAGTTTTTAAGTAATTGACACTGTTGACAACAAAAGCAGGTTAGAAAAAAATTATGGTTAACAGAATAATAGCTTTTAAAAAAATATACGATGCATACTGAAATAGTTAATAAAACTAACAATTACATATTTAAAGTCTAGAAAACATTCAAAAGCAAGTCAAAAAGTACAAGAATCTTGCAAGTTTTAAACCACATACTGTATTAATGTTCAGCTACTCAGCTATGAATGTAGAAATTTAATCTCTAGGCGTTATTTTCCCAAAATGGACATCCATCATCTCATTCTGAGTAAATCCACCCACTGCACAAAAGTCTCCAGTCTTGACCTTGCAATCTGTTTATTACAGATACACAACTAGTTAGTGCTCTGTTTACAAGAGGGTGCAATCATGTAGATCAATCATCGAATCAGGGATGCAGTTTATTATAAACATACAATTGCTCTCGTGTATCTTGGAATTAATTTTAATGCAATCATTATAAAAGGTAATAAAACTAGTAAAAAAAAGAAAAGTCATTAACTTCAAATGTTCAGTTGCGACACAGGTTCTGAAGAAAAACAGTATGCCCTGTCATATCCTTTCTGTAGGGTTTTTTTTTCTACTTAGCTAAGTGCTCTTTTTACACTTATTGAAAACAAAAAACTAAAAAAACAATTGCATATTAAATCAGAAATCATGTACCTTTACTCTTTCTTCAAAAGGAACTACAAAAGGTAGCTCTGTCAGAATTGCAAGTTGTCGTTCTTCAGATACAGACAGAGGTGCTGGTTCCAAACCCACTTAAAATAGAAATAATGAGTTTTAAAATTTTGGAAAGAACATTTTTGAAAACAGTTTCTTTTGTATCAAGTGACTCAATTTACTTTGTACAAATACCGATACATTAAAATAGCTTATTTACTAAACAGTCACACCAAGCCTTACCTTTCTTTAAACATTAGTTTCTACAAGCAACTGAAATACAAGTAGTGAAAACACACTGAAAACAAAATGTGTATAAAAAATAAGTACTTAGCATTTTTTATTTTATTCAGAAGAAAAAGTAATTTTCTTGTTATTAACATGTTAATTCTTCACTTAAGAAAAAATACATGACAGAAGACAATTAAGAATTTGTAAGTAATTAGAATTTTAATCGCAGGACTATGGAATATTCCCATCCCAATGATTAAAACAGTTTAAAGGTACTGTGCTTTCAACTACAACACCTACTTTCAATCAAATAATTTTAGGCATAAAAACTAGGAATCAAACCAAATATAATTAAACCAACAGAAAAACAACATTTATTTCAATGGGTTTTCTCTCTCCAACAGCAAGGTCACAGTGATCACATTAAATCCTAGTCACTCCAGACACAGTGAAAAGAATATCAAAAAATCATATAACGTGCTCAAGAAAAAAAAGATTAGAATAGAGCTCAAGAAGCCACAGCAACAGAGAGACTCAACCTCATGCAGTTTCCAAGCTACTACACAGTTCCTTTGAACCTTCTTACACCCAACAGATGTTTTTAGGAAACAACTCAACCTGGGGTGATGCACAGTAGAAGTGACAATCCTGCTCTAACTTCCCAGGAAGAAACTCAGCTGCTGAGCTCATATTTGACAGTAAATTAATTAACTGAAGCAAAAAAAAATTGTATTGCTCATTGACTAGACACTGTGGTTTCGTACAGAGGAAACAAAACCCACAACTCTTTAGCTGTTTCGTTTTCATGTTTAATAACCACCTTCTTGAAAAAAAGACTCCAGAGTCTAGACTATTTATAGACCATAATACAAAACGGAAGTAAATGCTTCACATTACCACCCAGTCTGGAAGTTTATGATGACAGCCTGAAGTTTTTCCTTAGGCTCCTCCTTGTGGTGACTAGCATCTTGCTGCCCTCCTGCATCTGGACATCACTTCAATGTTCCTTTTTTTTTTTTTTTTTTTGAATCATCAAAGTGCTTTAAGTAGGGATATTTTAAGCACCAATTTAACATGACGTGACCCAAAACATCACTATACTACATTTGGTTTGGCAGGTTTCAACATTACAAGCCTTTGGAATTTCTGATAAAATGCTTATCTGTGATTACCCTTAGTTACTTAGTAAACATTTTTAATTAAAGTCAATGTATGCAGCCTATTAAGCTAAGGGTTAAAAGTACTTTAAATAAAAAGTGCATGTACAGCAAAGGTAAACTACTACATGACTTCGACTGTTCAATTATTCCAGTCAATTAGTCAATTTTATCTGCATTTCTCCATCACAGCTTCTTTCGTTAAAGAGAAATATGGGATGGAGTCATCAATACAGAGGTCATTTGGAACTCACGAGTCTGCCATTTAAGTAAATGAAAAAGCACAAACAAACATGACCATATGTGATTCAGCAGTACTTTCATGCTAATTGGCTTTAACCCATATGGAGTCAAGAGGGATTAAACAAGTCATGTGCACATTGTTACCTGCTTGTTTTCACACATTCATGTTGACTGCACTTTTTTGGCATAATTTCATGTGAAAATGAGGTTTACATGAATACACCTCTTTCCTCACCATCTTGTCTCCAACACATCTTTTGAGCTAACTCACTGAATTTTAACTTTGACAGAGCATAGAAGATTCAAAAATACTAAGTTTTGTTAAAATTTTCAACTGGATAGACAATTCATTTAGAATTCCTTTAGTGACCTGATTGCAGAAACAGCAAGAAGACCTCAGTCATCTGCTCTGTTCAGTGTGTCAGCTTGTCTGACAGCCAGCAAAATGAGGGCATATAGCTGCTCCACACCAGCCACAGCCCCTACATTCTTTATCCACCAACTGCCCAGAGCAACACAACTAATGAAACAGAAGACAAGGGAGAGAGCTCAAGGTACTGTATGTATGAGGGGAAGGGACTGGCAGATTAGTAGCATGGGGGAGAATCTGGAGGTAATAAATGCGGAACAGGTCTGACAGTGAAGGACTTCAAGACAGTATAGCTGTCAAGAGCCAGGCAGGTCAATAGAAGCAATGGGGATTACTGATGTAGTCCGTAAGGTGTACAGGATACAGGCCTGCTAAAGCCTGGCAATTTTTGCTAACGCCTGCTGTTAAGATTTCAGATTACAAATCACCTAAAATAAGGGATTTCCAAAGAAAGAAACTAAACTGAAAAAATATTCGATTCAAAATTCCGAGGAGTACTTACACTGGACCAACTAGCTGTTACCTGGCAACTAGACTAATAAGGTAATCAAAGTAAACTTACACCATCATAGCTATTCACATAAAAAATACCATAATAAGAGGTCCTTAGGTTTCAACCTTGGACAAAGCCCTTTATTCTGTACAATTCTCTGGTAGCATTCAAAGGCTATGGTCTTATCTAAATGATCTACTGTATCTGGCTAAGATATTCGAGCAGATTACATCATCTTGAAAGAGAGTATGGACTTTCATAGATGAATCATTTTGCTGCTTAAAGGCCCCATTTTTAATTCATTATTAAATCTTCACAAGTATTAGTGACTTAATGATTACTTTACCTGAGCGTAGCAAGGTAAAATTCTAGAACAGCCAAGATACAAAAGTATGAAAAGCTGAAAGGAATAGGCTGTCTACATGAGAAAGTATATTGACAGAACTAACTAGTGTAAATTTACTCTGATTGCTAAATTGGTCCAACTCTCTCATCTTTCTCTGGAAGTTCCATAAAGTCCAGATACTTTGAGTAATTCAAGGGGTTTCAGTATCTGCCTTATCTAATTAGAGACAATACCTATAAACAGCAATTAATACTTATCACAGTACCTAAAACTTGTTTGTTACAGTTTAATATATAATAAATTTCTTTACAATATACAGTAGAAGCAAAACCTCAGTGCTTTACATCTTCTGCAACTTTATTAATTTTGTATCTTACACAACTATCTTTTATACATATTAATATGTAAATTTTTAACACATATCACTCGTCCACCTCATCATCTGCCCTCACCAATGCCAGCAGAAGCTTGAGGAAAGCTTCTCTAGTCAGTTAAATATTCTAAAGACATACACACACATATGTATACAAATAGACATTTCTTAAAAGAAACTTCTGAAACAAAATTATGAAAGATTGCCTTGCTTTTGGCTATCATTAAGACTTTTATACAAAATACTCAACTGAGCTCTGTAAAAGGTAAATTTTCTTTGCATAGGGCAAACTGTTATTTTGATTTAGTAAAGCAAAAATCATGTACAGTATCTTACCATCCAAAGTAGATTGCAATGGTCCTATTCTTCCCATTCTTCTGACTCTCCAGACATGTCTAGCAGATGGCACATACAGCTGCGTAACCTAATAAATTAATAGTATTTTATAGTTAAACATTATCTAACTACATATTACAATTCACTATTACATACTAAATACATAGAATTTTCACATCCAAATGTGTGTCTGAATGCCTGTCTTCATTCTAATCCCTCCTCCTTATACTTGTGCCTTAAAGCTGAGCTGCAAAATTAACAATCTAATTTAAAGTCTATGTAGCATTTAAAAATACCATACAATGTTACATTAAATTCTGTTATTTAAGATACCAGAGAAGCTGAGTTGGAATTTGAGATGTCAAATAAATTCTGTTTACTTTATACTAAGAATCAGGTTAGCATCACAGTTTAAGACTACCACTACTACTACTTTCTCCAAGGTGTGTAGGCATTATTTCCCAAGAACTATAGAAAACTGTCATGCAGAGAAATTGAAAGGTTGAACACAAGGCAACAAAATGTGCAATCATGAAAAAGAAACAGAAGAGTTCACTGTTAACTATTCTGTGCAAAAATTCCAACTAAGACACCTAATAGTGCACAGCAGTCTATCTGAGGTGTAACCAGCTTCTTAAAAATCCAAGTTTTCAGTAATCCAAAGGCTTGCTTATTCATTAGCATTTTCTTTTGCACACACATACACACTCTTTAAGCTCAAACAATGCTATTTTTTTCAAAAGCTCTAAGAAAAAGAAAGCAATTTCTAGGTGAGATAAGTACAAGAAAATGCCACTGAATTTTCTTCTATTTTGGAAGATAATTTTAAGGGTTTATTTCCCCCCACTATGGAGCAATTCTTTTATTTAGCATTTTTACTATGAGAAAGTGCAACAAAATACTAGCAGGTATTCAATTCTCCTCTGCTATAAATGCAGATGACTTACTCTGTCACACTGTAGAGCAATTTTTTTATTTTATGGATTGGAAATGTGATTTAACATAAAAGTTTCTTAACAGATGAAAGTCTTTTACATTAGAGAAAAGTAGCAATACTCCAGGTTTTAAACCACACTAAATCTGTGCAACATCAACATCACTGATACTGTCAGGAATCAAACACTTCGCCATGGAAACTTCGGCACCTGCAAGGCTATGTGGGAAAAGGCTATTACTCTTACCTTATCCGCTTTAATGTTTTCTTGTTCTGAAAGCCAGTGATTTGGTGGGCAGAAATTTCTTCTTGTATCCCTAGATTTCAACATTTTCACTAAGTTTGTGATGACCTAGATGTCAGAAACACATACATTCAATATACATTTAGCACCATGAATGAAACGCTATAAACCACAAGCAAAAACTTAGGAAAAATCTTTCAGTAATGTATGAAATTGTTACTTATTTTTAACTTATAAAAACTTGCTCTTAAATACCTTAGAATGTGAATAAGTAATTGTGGTTAACTTGTAAGTCATCAAAAGAATTGGATTACTAAAGTCTCATTCCAAAACCTACAAAGTAGGCCCACCTAGGACTAGGTAATCCTCAAACTACCCTACACGCCTAAAAAGTTGCATGCCAGTTCTGGGAAGCCTAAACAAATCAGTATAAGAATTAAATTACCTATTTAAAGTAATTGTCCAAGTTGAGACCAGTGATGAGGGGCGTTCTGCAGGGGTTGGTATTGGGACCAGCACTGTTTAACAGACACGGACAGTGGGACTGAGTGCACCCTCAGCAAATTTGACAACACCACCAAGCTGTGTAGTGCGGTTGGCACACTGGAGGGAAGGGATGCCATCCAGAGGGACCTGGGACACCATCCAGGAAGCCTGGACAGGCTTAAGTGTTGGGACTGTGCAAACCTCATGAAGTTCAACAAGGCCAACTGCAAGGTCCTGCACCTAGCTCAAGGCAATCCCAAGCACAAATACAGGCTGGGCAGAGAATGGCTCAAGAGCATGGACCTGTTCAAACGAGTCCAGAGGAGGGCCATGAAGATAATCAGAGGGCTGGAGCACCTCCCGTACGAGGACAGGCTGAAAGAGTTGGGGTTGTTCAGAGAAGAGAAAAGAAGAGAAGGCTCCAGGGAGACATTATAGCAGCCTTCCAGTGCTGAAAGGGGAAATGGGGAGGCACTCTTTATCAGGAAGTGTAGGGACAGGTCAAAGGGTAACAGTTTTAAGCCGAAAGAGGGTAGATTTAGACTAGATATTAGGAAGAAATTTTTCACTGTGAGGGTGGTGAGGCACAGGAACAGGTTGCCCAGAGAAGCTGTGGATGCCCCATCCCTGGAGGGGTTCAAGGCCAGGCTGGATGAGGCTTTGAGCAACCTGGGCTAGTGGAGGGTGTCCCTGCCCATGGCAGGGGAGTTGGAACTCGATGATCTTTAAGGCCCCTTCCAACCCAAACCATTCTATGATACATATATATGTAGATTTTCAGAAATTAAATGTGGAAATAGGTGTATGTTTTAGAAGAGAGAGCTATATAGCTGTTCTTTATTAACCCTCATTGCAAAATTGAGATTTTGAAGAATCTGGCTGATTTGTAGGTTTTGTCTACCACAAGAAAGTATTCTTAAATCTCTGTGCATCATTTCTCACGGAACACGGTCCAAAGAATGGAACTTTGGCTTGTCACATCAAGACAAAGGTCACATATCACTCCACACTCTAGGCAAATCTGAGGGATCAACTAAAATTCAGAGGGTACTTCTGCCTACAGTCAATAAACTCAACTAACTAGCCAGCACAAGATTGCATAACATGCCCCTTAATGGCCAAACTGCACAAACACCAGAAAAGACAGAAAGAGAGGGCAGAAGCATTAAACTGGTAGCAAAACATAACAGCAAGAGTTACATCTCTAAAGTGCATGAAAGATTGACTATTTCTGGTTGCTGCATTAACAAACTAAAGCATTTCCAGCTAAAGATGCCTCAGATGAATCATAAGCATCTGATGATATCACCTCACCAGACACTGAGGTGATTATCCATGTGAAAAAACAAATGCTGATATTTTAAAGAGTAAGGGTTTACATCTGAAAAAGGACACTATAAGCTCCCTTTATTGTCAGTTACTATCTTGTTAGCATTTTCAAAGCCATCTAGAGAAAAAAGATCATCTCATACAAAAGTAGCTAACAATTTATCCAATGAACTATACCCTCAAAGTTCTTGTCTCCATTAAAACAGATCCTAGGATGTCTAGCTCAGATGTTTATACTGTATATACTGTATATACTTAGGTAAACCCTACCATAGGATTGTTAAAGGATCCAATATATCAGAACCAAGAATGAAATCACTCCTGAGAAGGGTCTAGCTCAAAGACACCTAAGAACAGATTACAAGATGACCAGTTCCAGAAAAAGGATGGTTAGCAAATATTCTTCTGGTGGTCAGTATGAGAAGTACAAAAAGCAGTTACCATCCTAAACATATAGTGTGGGGTGGCTGGTTGTAATTTTCATTTAATATGCACATATATACTGTATTATTGTAATGTTATTTACGAAAATGTGTTAAGTAAAAGCTCTCTAGTGTGTTAAGCTAGTAAGCCCTTTTCCAACAGAAAATATAAGCATTTACCTGAAAACCACCTAGTAGCAGCAGTTTAACAAATTTTTGCTTGTCAGCTGAACTATAACAGGTGATGTGTACAGCCAACCACAAGGCAGAGCGCATTAGGTTAAAACATTATGTTCAATTAATCTTTATTCACAAGGAGCTCAAATGATGAAAGGTAATTCTGCCATTATCTAAACCGCACAGTCACAAAATGAGAAAACCAAACAGGTAACTAGCTTATGCTCATCTTCATAAAAAAATTAGGAAGGCTGAGAAAAATGCTTATTATGGTCACTAGGGTATCTTTGCAATTTTAATATTTGTCTTGGCAGTTTCTGCCAATGTTTAAAAAAAAAAAAAGATATAAAGCTAGCAACCACTCCATCTCAAGCACAATTTTTATACTCTTATGCCTTCTCTCCAAAGCAGAACCAACTTAGCCCAACACTACATAAAACATAATTAAGTAGAATCAATAGAATATTGAATTACAAGCCTAAAAGATGTTATCACTGCTACAAGGAACAGCCATCTCTTTTGCAACTTAGAACTACAGCACATGAAAAATGAATAGAAAACAAACATACACAAAGCTTTTCTGAAACAATCTTGCTAAAAGACAATCTTAATGGGCAGGTGTCAAAAGTAACAGAGTTTAACGGCGCTTCTAAAGGATTCTCTGTCTACATACTGCACAAATGAACTTTTGAGATCTAGTTTGTAAAGTAACATCTTGAATAAAGACAGAACAAAGAAGAATGCTATTAAGTGAACTCTCTGGTTACAAAGGAATTTTCATCATTTTGGCCTTATAAAATTCAGTGCAGGTGAGATGAGTCATTCTTTGGTCCCATCACCACTGTATTTAAGATAAATTAAAAAAAAGGGAGCAAGGAGAATCAGAAAAAAATACCCATGTGAAGACCACGCTAATAAAAATATTTGACAAGCAGTTAAAGAATCCTTAAAGGGAGCTGAATCAAACTAGGTGAGACTGGAGTTCCTACTACATAATGAATGAGTACTGAGAATACTGGTAATCTGAGTTTAGGACTCCTTTGTAAAATCTTGTATAAGTATGTACTTTAGTGAAAGGGAAGACCCACTTCAAGAAATAATATTAAAATGGGGATTTCTTTCCAATAAAGCACGAAATGCAACTAAAATTCCAAACTAAAATTCACCAAAATTAGTAACAACTTCATAGGATTAATTCAAGATAATGAAATTATTCATAACTTAAATCCATCTACGGAATCTGTAACTGTTGACTACAATATTCAATATTATAAACAAGCCAAAAAGGGGGGATTCTGCTGAATAAAGGCGTTTTCTGACATAAAATTTATCATTTCAAAGATCTCCAATCTGCTAGCAAATAAGCACATCATTGTCAGCAGTCTCACTGTTTTCAGATTTACTATTTCCTTGCAGAAGTAAGCCTATATTTGCATGTATACATATAAATATATATACAGGAATGTATTTCATTAGACAGCAGTGGCACAGAAAATATGCAAAACAACTGTGGGAAATTAAAAGAAAAAAAGAGACATTAAAAGCATAGATGATGGGGAAGGAATGTGCCTTTTTCTCTGCAAGCAGTTTGCAAAGGCTTTAGAAAAGATAAATCATACATTTGACAGGGTAAAAGAAAAAAGCATTTTCTACTTCAACACTTAAATACATGATGAACTACTTTAGTTTTGGTTTAATGATTTGGAAGGAGAAATTGCTGCCTGCTTACTGGCAAGAAGCTATTTTGAAGCTGCGTAAAGACTCATCACTGCTTATCTTCTTGATGAGATGAACTTTAGCTGTGTTGAATTTTTATCTGCAACAATATGTTTCTGAAGGAGTAAACAAGGGAAGCTTTGTTATTAGCTACTTCCTTGGGCAGAACCGGAGCCTTTGAGATAACCTCAAGATTTAGATTTGTAATTCAGCTAATGGAAGTCAACCCTGGCTCCTGAAAATAAGAGTACACCAAGTTTAGTCAGGAATTACACTTGTAGTGGAACTGTCTGACAAAGCAGGCTGAGTAACTTGGGATTTTACAGATTTCTGAATGACAGCAAAATATGATCAAATTTACCTGAAATGTGAGAAGCTTATAAAAAGACTGACTAAAATGACAAACTAAAGAGAAGAAATAGAAGATGGCATGATATAAACCGCATACATAAAAATAGCCCTGGCATGCTGTCCTTCTTAGAAAAATAGATATACCAGGGTTTTCACTTGTGACCTTTAAATCAAAAGTTTATTTGGCAACTTAAAGACAAGTAATTAAATTAAATTGTGCAAACATATATTAGATCAATCCGTGCAAATTACAAATTCAGAGGTGCATTAGGACTGTATTCAATGCAATCAAAACATTATCAGTTACTCTCACTGCTATTAATGCTTATGCTCATAAGTGAAATGTGTTGTAAAATCAGGCAGAATAGGCTGGATAGAGGCTATCTTAGAATTGTAGAATGAATAAGCATTCCTTAATTAGCCCATCAGGTTAAGTGCAAGCCTTAATGGGCCTTTCCTAAAGTCTAGCATGACATCTTTCTCCAAACATGGCCAAGAAGAAAGTTCCATTAGCAATATTAATACAAGCTTAGTTGATCATTTTCATTCAATTAACTTCTTTCAATTAAATAGATAGCTTGACAAAAGCAGTGATAAAAGACCTGAAGGGACAGCTGATGACTCGAACTGAACATTAGTGTGCGAGAGGTCGCCAGTATTAAACAGACTGTAAATCTAGCATTCAATTTGGAAAATGCATTTCTTCTGCTCCCACTTCTTTAATGAGCAATTTTAGCTGACTAGATGTGTTTGCTGCAGAATTTTCATGACAAGTCAAGCACTCCTTTTTTTCAGCAACCGTTATATTGGGTTTTTTCCTGCCAAAGTTTTCAGCTTCTCTTAACTCATGTCTTTATAATGCCATGATAAAACTAGCAGATATACATTGGTAGATATTCAGAAAGAACAGACATTAAGTTTACATTTGCTAAGCCAGACTCATCACCCCATTAGTATTCCAGCAAACTCAAAAGGAGTAGTACCAACAGACTTTAGTAGAACACCAACAAAACAAATGCAGCATGGTACCAATTTAGTGAAGCCTCTAATACAGAATTACTTGCATAATCATATGATTCAGCTGGAATTTCACACCTACATAAAGTTATAATGACATTCTTAAGTACCTTGGGAGTCCAAGTTAAAACCTATATTCTATACAATAGCTTTCTTATAAATAAGATGAGCAGGAAAATTAAATTAAGAGTTGCCAGAAGAAAAAGAAAATTGTTACAGTTATCAGAATATAATTACTCAAGATTTAGCATATGTGCCAAAAAAACAGCCTTCCCAAACCAATACTCCTTGTAACAGCTGTGTTAAAAGTATAACAAGAAAAAAAAAAAAAACTAATTGCATATCTTCAGCAGAAGTGTGAAAACTTAATTTAAATACGTTCTGAAAATTGATACAATTTACCTTGAATAACTGAATCCACCTTTTTTGTTCCGTCTGTATACACTGCTGCATTTCTGTATTTTTTGTTACTCCAACACTTCTAAATGCTGCAATATATTCCTCACGAACCTCTGGTTTTGTTTCCGGGTAAGCCAACTTTATGATTCCTAAACATGCATCTCGAAGACAGCGTGATAATATTACAAGCTCTTCTAGTGTAAAAGGCATCATTGATGATTGTCTTTGACCTACAACTACATAAACCACAAGTTTCTTTAAATGACTTTTTCTTAATAATTTTGTTATTTAAAAAACCCACTTATTTCTTTCAAACTCTGATATTTACATACAAAATCTAAAAGTAGAGAAAAGAAACATTATCCAAAAAGAGAATGAGCATACATTTGTAAAGGCAATCAGGTCTCGTAATTGTTTGCAGTCACAATTATTCTAATTACAATATTCTCTTATTTTCTTTTGTGATTCATCATGTGTTAAATCTTTACATTAGACTACAGGTTAAGTCCAGAATTTCACTCTCTTGACTAACTCATTAAAAATTATCATGATTAAGAATTTCCATATCAGACCCTGTAAAGCTAGGGTTCCCAAGGTGCAGACTATTTTTTCCCCTCTTTTTTTCTAAACACATTAACTATGAAAGAGCCAGCTGACAGCTGAGTGCCCAGGGGACTACCAGCAAGTCAGCCCAGAGGAGTCTTCTCCACAGATGTCAGCAAATCAGTTCCCAGGGAACTCTGCAGTCTTACACAAAAACATTTTGCAAAGCACTGCTATTGCCTGAAACTCACCTTCTATTGGATCACCAAAGAATTCATTATCATGAATAGAAATAAGTGAATGACTAAACAAAGAACTAAAAAGGTAGAAGAGAGGGATAATTCGACTAGAGTCTTCTAAAGACATTGGAGAGCCTCTTGATATCACTTGAAGGAGTGGCACCATAGACCTTAAAACATAAAATGCAAAATTAAAGAGATGGTTAATTAAATACTCTGAAAAAGTATTAACTTCAGCATTCTAGTAAAAATATTTAGTAGTAGTTCCTGCATCAAAATAATAAGCTTCAGTGTTTGTTATATTGATACTAGTAAGCACTCGGAAAACTACAAAACATCTACCTTGTTGTAAATATTTTATTTACCTGTAATTATTTACAACTGTCCAATTCCCAAGATTTTGCTCAGTTTTATGAAATCAGAGGAACTAAGTAACCATTACAGGTTTGTTTTCAATCATCTTCCACAAGCACTGTCATACCAATGTCTGATTCTCTTTTCACTAGATAGACTCTATTTTAAGAAAGACTCAGTTTCAGAAATGGTGCAATACATACCCTGTAATCATTCGTGTAGTCATTGAAGATATCAAATACCAAAGATGCCTCAGGAATCTGGCATTAAAGGCTAAACTATAAAGAAGCCTGCAAGAAGAAGTTAAAATTAATTGTGTCTTCCAAAATACTTTATTCACAAAACATAATGCTTTTATAAGAACTTCTTTTTTGAGCATTCTCAAACATTAACAATTCAAATTTATTTTTTCAAGATGGAGGTTCTTATTCTAATCAAACCTGGTGAAAGCACCAAAGCTGAAAACCAAGCATATAAATACCTATACCCAAAACACCCAGTTTTCATTAACTTGATAACAAACCACATGATATAGAGCCACGTTTGCAGTATTCCACAGAATTAAACACACATTAAATAAAAATAGCGTACACTCTGAGTTATTTATCTGGCATTTTTTTAAAACTCTAATATAGAAAACCACACCAACTAGTTAACAGGTCACCTTTGTGTTTCTTCTGACATTAACATACATAGCAATTTTTGGGACAAGTATTAAAATATCTCATTTTATTCAAAGCAACTATTGATTTAATATTATGTAGCAACTTTACTGGTATATTCTGCATGGCAGATATAACAATATAAGAGGAACAACATCTGTCAGGACAGCCATCCATATACATACGCTAATCTGTAGACAGAAAGTGGTTCATACACCTGTAAAAATGCACGTGTACACAATGCACAAGTCAGTTACATACAGGGCCAACTTTAACCATATTATTTCAGACATGATTACGGCATGATAAGCTTTCTATAGAAATAAGAAATAAAAAGCTTCCTGGAAATTAAAGGTCTCCCCCAACCTATTTTTTCCCCCTCACAGGAAGTAACATATGTGAAAAACATAATCTGAAACAATTTGTGTCTTTTAGGCAACCAAACAGGATTTGACTGACTAAACTGTTATTTTATGGATACTGAAGAACTATATATTCAGTTAGCTATCTTAAATGCTACTTTCCTAGGTCTCCTAATTACTCTTCGAATAAATAAGATAAAACAGGTACCTAGGTCCACATTTCCTACCAGAGGTTAATAGCTTCATAATAACAAAACTCCCTGTGACCATGCATACAAGAGGTAGGAGGCTGGGAAAGGGGACCAGGGAGGGTAGACTAGAAGTGCTACTGCCTGAAAAAACAATACTTATTACAGACCATATGGATAAATTAAAATTTGCCAGATGGCAAATGGAAAAGCAGCACATATTTCATTAAGGAAAAAAGTAAAATATCAGTGAACACTTTAAAATGTTTGAAAATGGTTTAAGCAGCAGTTCATTTAAAGACATTAAAACAAAAACAACACCAACAAAAAGAACCCAGAAGAAAACCTACAAGCCCACTCAACAAATAAGTACTGCATAGTGTGCCATATGACTCTGGGTCTTCGCTTACTGGCTGCTGAAGCCCCACAGGCTCTTTCCGCTGCCTTCACTAAAGTACAGCCTCTCTCATGCATCCACACAGCTAGTCCCTTCTTCAGGCTCTCAATTCACATGCACTCACCAAAAGCCAGTCACACAGACAAGGAACTGTGTGGGGATAAAGCAGCATTAGGAACGGCAGAACTCTTCACCAAACAGAAAAGAGTTTCACAGGTCCAGGGAGTCTTGAAAATAGAATGGGGGAATGCAGAAGAAGGGAAAATGAACTACAAGCAACCTCTGGTTTGCGGTGTGTCTTTGCTGAAGTATCACCCCTCGTTTCAAAAACTTTGAATTTTGAATACGTAGATCAGTACCTTTAAAAACAGTTGGGAGCTTCACATATTCCAGAAAAGTTGCATGTTGGTGATCATTACTTAGTTTGAGTCAAATTTGAAGCAACTGCAGCGAAGGCCAGTTTGAGATAAGTTTTATAGAAAAATTAAGTTCTACTTTTAAATAGGTGGAATTTTTGAAAAAAATCAACCTGAATTTGGCACACGGGAATTTTACTTCCTTCTAAAGTTGCATTATTTCAACATTTGGGTAGAGATTATGCATTATCATGTAAGAGCTTACTATGTCTAGTTAATTTAGAATAAGGATTTTTAATTTAATATTTAAATATCTGAATGATAGATCAGATGTCTTGGTTTCTGAAATGAGAAATTTCCTCAGTGACCTTCAGTTTTCAGCCTTATATTTGAAATGAAAATTAATTTGGCACAGTGTTGTTAGGTCTCATAGGGCTTCCAAGTAAAAATTTGTTAATTTTACAATCATCCCTGGAAATTATGTAATAGTTTTAGCAGAAATGAACAAACATTATGGACACTGAACCTATCATAATGTAATTCATTTTTTCATTCTAGCAATATTCAGTAGTAATGAAGGGAAAAAAGGACAAACCTTAAGAGCTTATCATAATAACCTTTGTCTAAGTTTTAGCCATTTTTATTCCATATCTGTGAGTCAGGCAGTCAATTGTAGCAACTGCTATATTTTATGGCCCGATTCCAGAAATGCTGAATGCATTCAACTTTCACATTTCCCTTCCTGAAAATCTGCTTAAATACAAAAAATGCATATTTGGTAGAAGACGCTATAACATAGCCTATTTTGTCAATATGAAATACCTATGAAACATGAAGCAGAAAATAAACATGAAACCGCAAACTAAACACAGAAAGGTGAATTGGGCCTTCTGTTATAAAAAGTTCACATCGCTAGATTTACCTGAAATATAATCCATTGCAAAAGGAATGACAGGAGAAACAATCTACTACCCTCCCATTCCAAGCACAGAAACTGGCTTTCAAATTAGAAGACAACAATTCTAACAAAAGAAACACCCTACAATACAAGGATGGCCTTGAAAAGACATATCTCTGCACAAGTTCAAGAAATCTGCTATACTAAAAAGTTGCAAAATTTTTGGTTTCACATTGAAAAAAAAAAATTAAAAAGCTAAAAAAAATTAAATTAAAAAATTAAAAAGTAAAAAGAAAAACTTTGAGAATTAAAATAGGTCAAAAATCTACCTCAGTTGGGTCTTTTTCTTTGGCAGAGAAAAGATGTGCATCTGCTGAAAAATAGCATTTTCAGACAGAACTACATTAAAATGACACAGTGGAAGATAATAATTCCTGATAAACTGCAGAACATTACAGGGATAGCTTATATACCCTGAAGAGAAAGCATTATCAATCCACAAAGTTTAGAGATCAGTTAATGTAAAGCTTGAGTGTCCACACAATCTTGATCACTCATTCGTTTAAACAAAAACATACACACACAAACACTAGAAATCAAAATGATTAGATATTAATTCTTTTATGTAAACTTTTATAAACTCAGAGGTTTCATTTTCAATATTCGTACTATTCTAAAAACAAACCAGGCATTTAAACTTTAAACCCTGGATTTTTTTTTACCCCTCCCATCTGGTTGTTCTGCATTTTGTTAAAAATCTCACTGCATACCAACAATTTCTGTATTATGAGATCATTATACATGGTTTTATACAGTGGATTCATTAATAGATTTTTGGTTCAATATTAAGATTTACCACTGTAGTTTGGGGGAAGGACCATTTTTCAACTCCCAGCCATAGGCTACGATAGAGTTAAATTCACTCCAGTGATTTCTGTTAAGTAGCTATTTTAATCATACCAAATTAAATTATCTGCTCCCAATAGTAAGTACATAACGATCATTTATTTAGAACCTTGCTTCTCTCTCTAGGTATCTTATTGTCCACAAAGGCCACATGATTTATGTGTACTTGCCAGAACGGTATTTCGGGCACCTCTGGTTTAAAAACATGTCAAATTCCTCCTGCGCAATGGGACAGATTAAATGACCCATTAAGCTTAATTTAGCTGAGGCACCACTACAAGTTAATTAGTTAAAGGCAAGATTTTCAGTTTAGGTCATAAATCGGGCCCAGTTTCCCACTGAGACCATTTAAGTTAATGAAGAGAATACACCAGAATGAGAGGAGCTCATACAGTCTGCGAAAGGTCACTGCTGCCAGAGCAGCAGATTTTGACACTTCAGAACTGCAAGGTGTCACAGGTACGAGACAGCAGGCAAAGCCATCGTTAAATGGACTATATTGCTCTTTGAGCTGTTTTATGCTTCTGCCTCTCCTTGTATTGGACCAAGAATGCAAACCAAAACTTAAAAAAGAAAGCAAAAACTTCATATACCATGATTTGGGTTTTAAGAAAAAAACAAAGGTGTACGAATATTCCCTAAAGAGTTCCTAAAATAGCCCCATGTAAAGCCTAAGTGTCTTCAGCACACACATGAAGACAAGCTGCTAATGTTACACCAGAATGTCAGTTTTCCAAACATTTTTCAACATAAGGTTAAGATTAGCAATGTTATGTTAATTAAATAGTAGTAATGTACAGTTACTATGAAACTGTTAAACTAAGATTAGCAATTACTCTGGGGCACTGATCAGACTGAAGTCCCCGTACTAGCAGTTTCCATTGCTATTTAATATTAAGCTGTAGTGATGACCCAAAGTCTATGGTACTAAATTACGTCCCTAAATATTTTGCAGAAACAGAATTTACTACTTATTTAAAGTATAGTTCTGATGAACAAAAGTCTTGAAAATCTCTTTATAAATTTCAGTTACTACTCTCTTTACATCCTGCTTTGCAGATTTGCAGCCTTTATCTTTTTAATTTTCCATTACAGTTGTAAATACTGTTAAATAAGTAAAGTCTTTTTAACAACCTTTTCTGTCTTTTAAACCATTTGACCCAGTATGTTCCCCCCCAAAAAAATAAAAAGAGCATTTTTGAGCTCTTATAATATATTAAAAATAATTTTAAATAAATTAGTTCTGCTTAACTATTTCTACATGGTTTAATTAGATGTGCTTCACACTGAATATTAAGTAATTTAAAAGTTGGTTTCAAAACAAGTGAAGCACCTTTCAAAAGACTATCATTAAATTTGACAAAATCATTTGGGCAATAAAAAAAAAAATCAGGCAATTTTTAAAAAGGGGAAATTAATGATGAAAAAAAAAATTAGTCTTTTGAAATGGCACAATGTTTACTACTTTAAAACAAGCATCAAATGTCCTCTGAAAAACATTCAAAAAAGAATGTTTAGAATAGCTGCTTGGTATCTTAGGTCAGGTCTAGAATGCACTGGGAATAGGACAAAAGACTGACACTTCCTGACACAATCATGTCTGGCAAATCCAACACATGACTGACTTGGAAGTCAGAACCAGTAATTAAATGTCTACTTTAATTTACCAACACCTGTATGAATTGACTCTACTTTGACCATGAAAATAATTCCATTGGTATTACTGACACAAATCTTAGTATCTCACTACTTATTTCTAAAATTTGTAAATTCAATTGTTTTGGAGCTATTCCAAAGCTAAAATTTGTAGATTGCTTCCCTTTATAAGACGTTGAGTAGAGCTTTTGTAACTCCTGAATTTATCCAACAGGTAACTAGGTTGTTACCACAAATAATTGCAAAGACACAATACAGTTTCTCTGAGGAAACAGACACCATATTCACACAATTAAAGTTCTGTGGGACTCCTTTACTCATTAAACACCCTGTTCCACACAGCTCACCAGCAAACCTCAACTCAAAGCACTGATGCATTTAAACTCAGTAATTACTATCCCAGGCAATGTACTACTTGTAACAATAAAGCGCGCATACTAATTCAACTGCTGCTATGATCTTCAGGTCTCACATCCTGCTCTAATGCAATTAGTCTACAAAGAACTAATTACCCTAATCGAGCAATCACAGTTTCACTGACATCCTACTTCCTCTAACAGCTATAAACACCATTGGGCTAAGATAGCACCTAATTAGTTTTCTGTATCACTGTTTACAATGCAGTTTGAATTGATTATGTTTACAACATTCCCTAAATACTTACTTTACTACCAGCAACCACATACTTACTGAAAACGACTTGCACCATAGCAGTGTTAATACTTATGCATTTTAGTCTGATGATAAAAAGGTCAAAAATCTTCTCCCGTTGTTACTAACATTTGTGGTTTGCAGTCTTTGTAAAAGAACGCTGTACAAATGAACAAGTCTTTTATCTCCATCTCAGGTGCCAAAGCCTTTCCAAACAACAACAGTGGTTTTCAATAGTTAAGAGTTGCTTTAATTTGTAGCAAGAGAGATTTTGGCTATATATTAAAGGGGGTAGAGAACAAGTTCATTTCGGTGCTCAGCCAGCTAGAGATTGTGGAATCCATATCACTGGAAGTTTTAAAAACAACCTAGACAAACTTCTGCTAGAATGATGTTTACCACTGCCTCTGAGCAAGCGGATACAAAAACTCCTTTCAAGAACCTTTGCAATCCCTATTTGTGTGTGATTTTCTGATCGCAAACACTCCCTGTTCCACAGTCCTCAATGTGGTAAGAGAAAACTAACTTATTTGCAACTCACTAAACAAACAAACAGCTTACACTTTTGGATTCAGTGATTACTCCAGAGAGAGCACAATGAACAAGAAGAAAAATAAGAAAGAGAATGGATCCACTCTTTGGTTTGCCTGGAATTATTATTTAAATTCTGAAATTATTCTTTATTTCAAGTGATCAAAAAAGAAATCACAGAAAAAAATCTACAGGGTACTTAAAACAAGTTGATCTAATAAAATTGATTTTAGATGTACTACAATTCAACATCACTATTATTTATACTTGCCTGACTTTTGGCACCATCATTCGGTGTTGTACCATTAGCGTGTGGCAGATTGATGCCATCAAGGTAAAGACTTCTTCACTAGCTGAATCTCTCCAAACCATGTTCAGTAGAGTGTTTGTCTGCTGCTTTGTATCCAATTTCTTTAGACACTCCTCAGTTACGTACTGAACTGATATTCTCCCATCACCCTACAAATATACCAAAGAAAAATTTGCTTTAAGTCTTTCTAATGTTCAAGTATCCCCATTTTTACAAAAATAATAATTCAGAATTTTACTAGAACATAAGGTTTTCTTGTACAATAATTAAAACGTAAGCACGTATGTATATCCCAGTATCAGTCCTAAGAGCCAACTTAAATCCCTAGGTAGGCAACTGCTGGGTTATGGTATTAATCTTTTCACTTAGGCCACTGGGAAAGACTCCCTTTAAAGTAAGCATGTTCTGCAACACTTGGATACATTAAAACAAGATCATTTACTGGCACAAAATACACGAATAATCATCTCTTCCCCACGGACGTCAGCATTGGACATAAAATCCAGAAATGGACGTCTACTATAAGTTCCTTTACAAACGGTATTTTCACATTCATAATCCATGGGTTAAGAAACAACAAAAAAACCTCAGGGTGGCTAATACACGTTTGGTAGTACCAGAAGGTTAAAGTTAGCATGGATTCATTTTACTGGTGGAAGTTTGAACTATAGTGAAAAGTTCTACTTATGCTACAATCTCTATATTTTGTTATGGAAAGCAGGTGGTCCCCCTTTGAGGGCTTTCAAGGTAGTCAGATATTTAAATAAGAGAGCTAATTCTACAGGGTAAAGGCTGTACTTTAACTTATAATACTTCCATGAGAAAAAAAAAAAAAAAAAAAGAAAATACTAAGTTGGAATATCAGATTGGTATGTTTCATGGTATCTTGGCATCATCATGGACTTAAAGAACACAGAGAATAATACGGTCTCTGTAAAATACAAATTTAAAGCAGAGAAGTTCAGAAGTTTAAAGGGTTTTTTTGCTAAACAAAAGCTGTCCTTCAGAAGACACACTACCTTTTTTTTAAGATTTCTTATTATAGTAATGGTTTTGTTTGTTGATTTTTTGTTCTGTTTTAACATAAGCAACCAGTTCAATTTGCTTACATCAAGCAGACATTTATTTTTAAGAAGTAAACATGCTCCCTTTTACACGTAGCTAGAAAAATACTGGAGTTAATGGTAAGCCTACATTTACTGCTGCTATAATACAAATTAATTCAAAGGAATTCTGTACTGCTTACTGGTGTCGTTGTCATTTTACTGATCTCTTCATCCTCATCTTCAGAATCACTGTTTGCATCCTGACAATTTGTACCAGCAGTAGACACAGGCAGCTGAGAGAGAAAAGTCTGGAGTACCCTCAAATACACGAGAAGTCCTTCCTCTGAAAGTGATCCTATAGCTCATTAATTGGGGGGAAAAAAAAATTATCATTAGCCAGATCACACTGCAATACAAATATATTTTACTAGAAACACCTGACCAGAACACACTATGCCAAATCTTCCCAAATTAAGTGTATTTTTACTGAAAAGGGTAAGAACAGCGAATAAAACAGGTGTCTCCATTACTTGTATCCACAAACTGTCTTTTTTGCTTGGCAATGAACCACATTGTGGAAATACATAACACATTAACTCAAATATGAAAAAACCAATGAATTGGCCGTTTAGCTTTCTCACCCAAATATGTTTCTCCAACCGTTAACACAAAGTAAAAAAGCCATGGGGCTTGATCATTTCTTCTCGAAAATCCACTTTCTACTAGTAATAGTGCATTCAGAAAGAGTTCATAAGGGAAAATGGTCTGCACATCAGCAAGCGCTGGAATGATGAAATGGAATATCTGATCTGTAAAAGGTGCTGCCAGAAACTCCTCTGTGAAGGCTGCAAAAATCTGCTGCCTGAAATGAAGAAAAAAATGTCTTTATAGAAAATACAGGCAAAATTTCCCACAACAATATCCATGGAATAACAGATCAGTTTGCAAGTTTACACACATCCATCAAGAAGAGTGCAAAGATGCACTCCATTAATCCTGTGCTAATAAACAAATTTATGAAATTTCTCAAAACTGAACTTCTTAAATTACAGCTTTCTCCTCATGATCTTACATTTTATCCTTTAAACTTTTCATGAACTCACAAAAAAAACTATTCTGAAGTTAATTTCATTGTTCAAAATCTTGAAATAATAAATTAAAACCATTCTTTTTCCCCCAAAATACTACTTTAACACAGAACACACTCACATGTGATACAAGCAGTTTGACTTTTGTACCATCTTTCTACTTGACCCTTTCTTCTTGTAAGCTGACTTAGTCCCTTCTCTTCATAAACCTCAGCTCCCGTCACAAAGTTCTTTAAAATTATCATCTGCCCTTAGCTGCATCTCTGCTCTCATCTAAGTCTTCCACACCTATGTGCTCCTACCTATTATGATACCTGCTACTCTCTGCTCTGTTTATTGCAGTCTTCAGCATTTTATTGCCTTTTTCTTAAATACACCTGAAACTACACCATTTCATCTATGTACAGCATTACCAAAAAATCATTACTATTGCAAACAAATCAACAAACTCCACTGAAAGAATAGCTAGACGCTCAACAAACTGCGCACCTCTGACAATAACAAATAAGTAAACAAATATCTACTATCAACTTTATTTACCTTGCACCTTCTGGACAGGAGCTATATGTAAAGTGCAATGGCTTCAGAACATTCTCCAGGAGTATTTTTGCAATAGGGACTCGAGAAACATCAGAATACTCGATACTCAAGGGAAGCTTATTGTTAATTAACAAATAAAGCGACTTGTAGTAGCCTGCAAATAAGAAATAACACTTTTTAAAATACAGTATTATTTTTCTTTTTTTCTTTATAAAACAATTTACATACTGAACATTTTTAACTTGAGAAAAACTTTACAATTCATTGCATGAAGCTTTACTTAGGAAGACATTTTACAACAGTCCAAGTCTCATTTACGTAATTAACAGGATATATCAGCAACATCTTTAGAAACATCACTTCATAAAATCATATATAGATAATTGCATTCAGAGTCTGATTTTCAAAGACCAACCACTCCGGCTGATGAAGCGAATAATCTGATTTTTAAACAACGACTTATGAAAAAGCTGTTCTCTTCTCCTCTGAGTGACTCTAGTCATGGTTTTGACAGTTGTCCTTCCACCCTTTCAGAAATGATGAATTTTCCCCTCTACTCCAAAACATGACTGCATTGTAGGAGTCCTGTTGGCAGAATGTCTCAGTTCTATAAATGTGTTGCCTTAGCAGGCTGAAGAACAGAATTACTGTTCCCAAAACAGGGATCTCTCAGACAGGAATAAAACGCATTACCACCCAAGTCATAAAGACAAGCGCAGAGGGCGATCTATTTTTGTCTCACTGAAGTACAAATGGAATCATGTGATTTCATTCTTCTTAAACCAACTTCCTCCTGCTCAATGAACTCCTAAACCACCACGCAAGTCCCACTACTACAGGAACCACACTGTAAATGCATAAATAGTGTCGCACCATTGAGAGGCCCAGCCTAAGATCCTTTGTTGGCGACTACCTAACTTCACATACAGTGCAACAAGTGGAAGGCACCATGAAAGAATAACTTATCAATGCTGACAAGATGCACATGGAAGACAAATTACATGGAAAAACATACACTAATAAAAGCTGATTACGGATTCTTTGCAACTTAACCATCACAAATGATTAGGAGATGGAACATTTCTAGTTGCACACAACTGCTTCTTTTTGTTTGGTTAGAAGTGATCAGAAAGCTGAATTTTTTTACTAAAATTTAGGATATAACATCTTGAAAAACTTTCATGTATCAGTTGTGAGGACTAAATATTATACTAAAAGAATAAATATAAATGTATTTTGGACTACATTATATAGTAAGCAATGAGACAAACACAAATACTTCTATAGTTTAGTTATGCCTAGAAAATAAAATAGATGTGCTACAAAAACAGTACGTTTTTTCTCACAGTAACTTCAACTTGCAGTAGTCAAAACCAAATCTTTAGTAACAGGGTAAGATAGCCTATTCCACTGAATGTATCTCAAAACCTACAAACAGAATTATTCCAACAATTAACTAACAAATTGGAAGGTGCTCTTTTTATGTTTTATACCAATGAAGCTGGATGAGAGATGTTCATTTCATAATGCTTTTGTCTTTTCTTTCCATCCACAAGTCTTGCAAACTCAAGCTGTGGTATCAGAAAGCCAAATTAATTTTTTTTGCACATTCCCAGAGTAATAAAGTTTATTTGAGACAAAACATAATTTTGGTGATAGCTACACAATTCATTAACTTTCAGTATGTTTGCACAGGTGTAAGTGATTGCAGTTTAGCAAATAGTTTTGCTGATGATGGTACAAGGGACATAAAAGCTAGGTCACCATCTCTTTGCTAAGGTATCTCTAGTGTTAGCAGGATGAAAAGGTAGCACCAATTTAGGATAATAATGAACATTAGCAGTTATAGAGAACAGTACTGCAAAACAATGCCCAATTTTCACACAACTAAAGCTTGGATCTGGCACAGTGCGTGTGCACACACATGTGCGTGTGTATACATAAACAGCTACTGGAATAAAATTTTTGTTAGGTAATATCGATCTGTTCTCAAAATATGTGGTAAAAGTCTGTGTAGGTAACTTGGTAGAATATGTAATTTATAAACAGAATTTCCGAAGAAATCAAACAGTAATTTCTCAAGCAGTGATCTCACTACAAGCAAAAAGTCCATCTAATGTATGGACTACGTTAGTGTATGCAACACTTAATTCATCATGTCTGTGGTAAACGCAAAATGTGATTAAACAACATGGTCTTCAGGTATTATACATTCTGTTCAATTTTTTAGTATTTCCTAGAACTTCTAGTTCCTAGTTACTCACCTTTTTGAATCATGTAGTGCAAAATTTGTTCAATTAATGATGTCACATAGCTGACATCTTGTAAAACAGGCAAATACGTATTCTCAGATGAAAATACCTCAAGCATTCTCATAGGAAGTGCAACATTCAGACTGTCATCATTGCAATTTTGCAATAGCCTATAATTGAAATGAAATAAAAATGATTTAGCAAGACGCTTCTCTTATTTCACCACAGGCATACGAACATTGATTTAAAAATAAAACTATAAAAAAACTTCACATTCACCTTAAAATAACTTTCTACTCAGCTTCCAAGTGTTCTCAGTAGTTTAGCTTTATCTTTTTGGTGGCACCTTTATAATAATAATTCCTAACTTTAGGGTTTTTATGACTATGGCACCCTCTCTCTTTAAATCCAACTAAATTCTTGCTTTCAATGACTTGAAAGTTTGGAGGTCTACTGCACAAACTGGAACAGAAGCAAACAATAATACATATTTTTCCAACATGTATTACTACCCATATTAAAAACTAAGTAATGAAAGCCCCAGAGCAATATGGGCTGGCAACAACCGCTGGGGAACGTCATATGTATAACTAAAGCAGTATGTCCTTGATTACAGAGTGAAATATTAAAAACACAACCATCCACATCCTTTTAGCAAACTACCAGTAACCACAGAAATGATGAAGATTAAGAGTCTATTTAGAATTAAAAATATTTGTTAGTAGGAGCTGGATATAGGCATGGCTGCCCTAACAATGTGCTTTCTCCCCCAGCCATTCAGAAAGACAGGACCTATCAGCAAAAATTATTTTGACACCATAGCTAAGATATTTCACTAAACCACAAAAAACATATTCTGACAACAAGACCTTATTTGCAGATGTAGCTGCAATCAAACTACCATTTTTTGGCTATGATATTACACAGGCATCTTTCTCTCCATAGCATCAAAACCTACAGCTTCTCACTAATCTAAACTTCTCCCAGGGAAACTTTTCTTGGTTACCTCTCCCACTGCTCGCTTTCTGGGCTTTGCAGAAAATTAAAGTAGCTCAGAAAGCAAGCACAGGCCCTCATCATTGTGCTGGCAAGGAGAAGACAAGAAGAGCTTCTTCCTCCATTTGCCCTATATGTGTAGGCAGGAAAAGCTCTTCCACTCCTCCTGTTTTCCCACACCACCCAATCACGAAGGTAGAGTGGGAATACTAACAGAGCCGCATGTACAAAACCACAATTTCAACTGTAGTGAAAATGTACAATTCAATCCAGTGACACCACATCTGTGTTCCACCGTATGTGGACTTTGAAGCTCACCACTCAAGTCTCCTTTAGTATATCTGGTGTCACTGTTTATTACGCATACAGTATACACAATTACAAGAACACAAGATTCAGTGACTTGAAAAAAACATTTTCTAAAAAAGCCTTAACATTAAAAGGAAAAACAACTTTTTTTAAGCTCTGGAGAGTCTAACTAGTTCCTATCACAGATACGAACAAACATGTTGTCTAAAACTAGGCTATAGCTGCCAGCTACTCACGTCACCTTAATAGATTTACCTTCCTGTGATCCTCCCACTACAAATAATAAATGTAATGCTGAAGCCAGTAATGTACCTGCTTAACATGCCTTAAATTCAAAATAAAATGTGAGGAAAGGCATCTTAAATAATATCAGTTTTAAAACAAAACGTATCCAAAGCATATCCTTGGAACATCAGTCTAACTCAGACAGTATCTTCTCAACACTATCAGTTCCCAAGAAAACCTGGCTTCCACAAATATTGCTAATGATACTGCTGTATGCAAAGAGTTAAGAACATACTTAAGCCTATCCCGAGGCAGTGTATCCCTTAAGCACATGTTGAACTTTAAAGTCAATGGAGCTTAAGAACATTCCATTGTTCTTACATAGGACCAAGTATTATACACCATGGCCTACACATATATTTAACATACAGTCCTCTCCATAAAATAAATTTACATTTAATACTTCACTTGCCACAAAAAGAAAGAAACAAGTGCCTAACGTAATTTCTGAATGCTTTTTAGACAGTAGCACATAGAAAAAAGAAGTTACCTGCAACACAGCCCCAACAGTCTTTTTATTTGGAATAGGCAAGTAAGTCTGTCTGGACCATCCAATTGCTTAACAAACTGAGAACTCTGTTTAATTAAATTCTGACACATCCATACCTGGGAAAAGATATGCACAAGTATACTGTTTATAACAACAAGTTATATTATTTATTAATACACGTTATATTTCAATCCTATTTTGGATACCTTTGGAGGACTTCGAAACACAAAGACAATCATGTTCAGCTAAGGAAAAAAAAACTGTTACACAACATAAACTAAACAACTGCTAGCACTAAACTTTCAAAGTTAAGACTGAATTCTACTTACAAATAACTTTACTCTTGCAACAAATTTATGTGTTAATTTTTTGTCTTTAAATAGTCATAATTCTTTAATGTCCATTATGTCCGCTATGAATCATACTTACTTGTACATTTGGGAAGTCTGCAGTGACTTTGCAATTGATATGGCAACAGTATTAACCACTGAGGTGAAAAAACAACCCAAACACCTTAGGGATGACCAGAGGGCTAAGTGGAAAATACTGTTTAAAAATTAAATTCTAACAGAAGTATATTCTTTTTAATAAATTACTGTGAATAATGCACACAGGATTTTTCAAGGCTTCATTTCACAGACTGTGTGTGCAGTGTGCACATGTGAACATATAAAATCCAATTTTAAGTTATTCTGTCTCAATGAAAACCAGCAGAGTACAGGCCAGCAAAAGCCAGAATTCTTAAATGAATATGCTAAAGCAGTCAAGGCCTTTTTTGCATCCCTTCAAAAACTTTCAAGTGAAAGAATATATAAGAAGAGCATGAAATAAAGGTACTAGAGACCAAAGTATGTAACTACTCACCAAGCGCTTAGAATCCTCATTCTGTCTATAAAAAAAGAGTAACTGACGAACTAGAAGGGTCAAATTAGCTCCATTAGCAGTGGAGAAGGTTCCTCCAGATTGGGCCAAATTAGCACATCGATCAAATTCACTTCTTTGGATAGAGTACTTAAAAATAAGACATACATCAATAATGGTTATGATTTATAATAGAGATGTAAAATTTTAAAAAATTAATTTCAGCTTCCCAAAGTGGTTGCAAAGTAGTAAAATAAATAAAACACATACTTGTTAAGAGATCATAACATACACACAATACCTTAAAAGCCATAACTGTTTTCTGTCATTCAGCAATTTGTTGCTTTTCAAGTCAAGAATATCACATCAAACATTTTAATCGAGTTTACTCAATAAATATTAGCTCATTTAAACAGATACAATGCTTTCTCAGAATAACCTACCCAACAGCAGCTTAGAAGGAACATCTTTTTGTCTCAAACTACCAACTTAGCCATATTGGAAAAAAAAAGCTCCACTCTGACAGCTGCTCTTATGTAACTGTTTTTCATTTGCTTTGTCAGCTCAAAAAAATATTGCATACTCCCATTGAAGCCTAGTGTCACATACATACTTTGCAGAATAAATGTTCATTTACTAAAATACTGAGGTTCAAATGACAATGTCAAGAGGGAAAAAAACTTCTACTTTGTAGGCACACATAATACTCAAAAAGGTGAATATTTTCAGTGGAATTATTTATTATTAGGAAGTCTCATTTTCAGCAAAACTGTTTTACACCTTTGTAAATAAATACATAAGTACTTACTTGATGTTTCCTGTCTCTGTACCCTCTCACAAATGACTGGATTATTATTGCATTTTTCAGCCTCCGCCTTTCTTCCTGTAAAACAAAGCAAGAAAATTGAAGTCAACATTGGGAAACTGACTAATTTTATCAAATATATTTGTTTCCATTCAAATAATGTATCAGTATTATGAGGGTGGTGTAGTTTAGATGTGGGGAAAACACAAACTGCAAAAAAAAGAATCAGTTATTTGTAGACAATATTGCTTGCAAAAGGAAAATAAGGCTTAATGCTTTAAGCCCAGGAGCACAATATGGACATTAATAAAAATTCTTGCTCTCTTCTTCAAACAAGACATATAAAGCGAGTCATTTTATTCTGTCTTCTTCAGTAGCTAGAAAGAGTAGTTAAAATCATCACTAACTTTCTGAGGAACTGAAAGCCAGACTGCTTAAGGTACAATGGAAAGAGTACTCAGTAGGTCCCCTGACAACACCTCCAGCATATCCCATCACATTAAATATCTCAGGCAAGTGGCTACTGTAATTAGGTTTCTAGTAACATCCATAGAGTTTCTTAGGGGAAGAAAGAGGGAAGTAAATAAAATAGCTACTCACAAATACAGAGCTACAAAGCAGTGGCTGAGGAAGGGAAAGTACAAAGATCAAGAGAAAAAGTCAGAGAAGCCTGCTTTGAAAAGAGAAATTTTAACCTAATCAATCCTTGAACTATAATGAGCCCATAATTATGAGGACCACCAAGCAAAACCAAACACCAAAATGTTTTGATAAATTTAATTAAAATACATTTGGAAAAGTTCACAAAAACTTCCAACTTGCAAAAGCTTGATTTCTGATTTGTTGTCCCATAAAGACACATCCAACTTAAGAACTTAACCTGAACTGACCAGAGAAACACCAGATGAAACTGCTATACAATGCCTACTTTATTCTTCTTGGAAACCCTGGTTCCTAAAGCAATTTGTCTGAATAAGCATATACCTGAAAGACTCTAATTATCTCTAGAGCATGGACCAAAATCAAAATTTTGACAGGTCAAAAGATTTTTTTTCTCTCCACAGTATCTAACAGTAAAAGTGCAAAGTATGGGGGCAAGCAGAAGAGTTTCAATTACAGAGAAGCACTGTCTCTTCATAATCATAATGTAATGCTCAACTAAAAAGTAGATATGTTCTCCTTTTCTCTGGGTACAGGTTTTATCCTAGAATACATAATTGTCAATTAGCAACCCGTAATTGCCAAGGTTTTAAGTCTGAGGTCACTGCTAAGATTCTGCTACAGACATTTGTTTAAAAGCCGTAACTGATTTTGTTCTCAGAGGAGTCATTCATTTTGTAAGAATCCAATATATGCCACAGAAAATCATTGAGCATATATGTGTACATATACAGATAGGAGTATATGACTCTGCATCATCTTTGCAACTGACAGAATTAAGCAACTGAATGGGTTATTTCAATATATGGCAAAAAGTTTATGAAGTCTTTTCATATATGTCGGTAAGGACTCACTGATCATAAATTTGATTCATGACAGAGCATTCTGAACTAACTGACAAAATCCTAGTAACTTCATACTTAAACTTGGTCCATAATTACACACCCAGGTTGTAAAGAAAAAAAAGCACTAACTGTCCTCAGAGACAGAGGAGCCAGTGCAGAACTTGCATTTTAATCCAGCAAGGGTCAAACACTTATTTAAGGGCCCAAAGCTCTGTTTTCTTTATTAGCATGAAACCTACATAGTTATACTATTAAAATCATTTTTAAAACCAAAATTTTTTTCAACTCATATCAGAAGCGGGAAAAAATACAAAAATTAAGATATTTACTTTAATTCCATACTAGTAAATTTTTTTTTCATATTGCCACATATATTCATGTTTTTAAACTGGTGTTTTTTCCTTTCAATGCTATTCCTCCTTAGCACTATTCCAGACTGAATTATCCATGGCAGTAAGCTTCAATCGCAAACAAGTATTAAGGTTTCCTAAGGCCTCACATATTAGCTTCTCCTTGCTCCTGAATTATCAGGTGATTTTAAAGCACTCTAGTATATATTCAAGTATCACTGTTCTGATTTTACCTTCACAGAACTGAGGGACACACTGAGGAAAAATTACTGAAGGTCACCTAAGAAACCATAGCAGAATCAGGAACAGAAGACAGTTTGCTGAGACCAATACATATTATGGGTAAGGCAAAAAAAAAAAAAAAAATAAAAAAAAGGCAATTTACTACAATTTACTAGCCAAACACCTATCTTTTCTCAACAAAGACTAGATCCAACAAGCACCAAAATGTAAGGAAAAAAATGCCTTTGCACCCAGTGCATGCTTAACTACCTTCTTTTGAGATGAAACTCACTCCAGGAAGCATCTTAAAAGCAAACAGTTTGTCAATTCTAATATACTGGAAGACTATATAGAACTTGCAAACTAAACCAAAACACTCCTGAACTAAGTGCGAGTGCAGCAAAAGTACTTTGGACTGTAAATGTTACTACATCAAAGAAAAATCCAGTGGGCATGCAAACGCCTACAGTCTACTTTACCTCTCGTTTTCTCCTTTCTTCCTGAGTTCGATGCAGGAGAGAAGCCTTTTCTTCCTGCAAGACACAAATAAAGATACTATTGCATTTTCATTCTAAATCATTCAAATGTGTTGATGATATTTAATCTAAGCTTCACTTTGGGGATTGTTCATAATATGCAATACATAAAACATTGGAGAAAAGTAAGCGGTCATAATTTTACGCACTTACAAATACCTGTAATGCAGCCCTCTCAGAAGCTTAGTAACAGAGGGAAGCTACGTAAAAAGAAACAGGATAGGCAAACAGCAGCAAATTTATTGATCCCTGTCCAGGCTGGTGTTCTCAGCATCCCAATCATCTCAGCAAACATCATCCATTTACAAATGGGGGAGCTGAAACATAATAGGGACCCAATTCTGCCAGGTAGTACCAAATGTTTACTGAGTGTTATCCTTGCTTGGAGCATACGCAAGTCGTTGGCCCAGGTGTGTAGAGCAAGTTGGGGCATATTCAAGCTAATCACATACTGTTCCAAAGCCTCATGCTTTTGTCCAACTTGCAAAAAAGCATTAAGCTTTTATATTTACTTATCCTTTTCCTCAAAGCTTGTCCGGAAAAGATGTCAAAACAAACTTATATAACATAAATGGTAGGAATTTTTTCTTTTAAAATTTTGAACTCTTCACCCAAATTAAGGCTACAAACTGAAACTTTCAGGACAGCCATCTCTCCAATATAGAAAAAGAAAAGAAAACTAAAGTATTCAGGAGGCTTCTAAAGAACAATACCATTACAATAAAAAACCTGTGCATGAGCTTTTAAACCACAATCTTACATCAGTACCCACAGATTACAAAATATAAAGCTTTATTTGTAAGAATCTCTTACTGGATGGTTCTGTGCAGATTTCAAGGAAATATACAAAATAATTCCTTTTTGATGCAGAGTGTTCAGCTCCCACTGCAGACAATAAGAGTTGAAAGTACCCTGGCACCTTCCCAAATCCAATCTAAAACAGACAATAGATTTAAGGGAACTTTTTTTCCCCCCTCTATGACACATGTAACTACTTCCTTTGTCTCCCTATGCCCTTATTAGTCTAGAGAAGTTAAGAAATAAAACACACTCAAGCTGAAAGCCTACTATATCTGAATACATAAAAATGAATCAGAAATTGCCAAACAAATGTTTATAAAATATTTAACAACATCTAAAACAGCTGTGCTGGAATATTTTCAATGTCTATATACAGATACAAAAACTGAGGGCAAAATTCTTCTGCATTTCTTTTTTGATTACACAGAAGAAGCAAGGTCATGATTCTCCTAGTTTCATTAGGATAGAAAATACTTCAACACAGACCACCAAGACAGAATGAAAAAAGAAACACATAAATGCAAAAAATTAAATTAAAATTGGGTTTGTATTTCAGATAATTTAGTAGAGAAAGCATAAAGAAAAAAAAAATCCCACAAGAAGGTTAACCAGCTTTTCCTCTAAAGACAGTATTTATGGCCAAAGACACCACTAACTACAGCCATTGCCCTCTAAAGACAGGGTTTTGTCCATGTGCTAAACACAGTATAAACAAATTATAACAAAATCCATACATAAGACAATATATCTCCCGTCAAGCAGTAGGAAAGGCTTTAGGTCTGCTTGGTAACATGAGGCAAGAGATTCAGACCTCACACCCACAAAAAAGAATAAATAATGTACTAAATTAAGAAATAACCAACAGATAGCTTAAATTTTCAGGACTTTTTTTAACAGATTACTTCTTTTTCAACAGCTGATACCCAATGCATTACAGAAGTTAATGAAATGTTCATATTTAGAAGTGATCAGAGTGACATCTCTTCAATGTGCTTAGAGAGTTTCATTCTGCAAGCAGCACCATGTAGAGAACATTTCTGCTTAGAAGCAATGTTGCTGAATTTGTCCTTGCACTTCAGAGTGAACTGAAAGAAAAAGCAAAAGAACACACAGAATAGGGAAGGGAAGACGAATTGCTAAATCTGAGTGGAGAAGAGAATGGTACAAAAAGAAAAAAAAAATACTAACACAGTAAATGCAAGGGATTAGTAGATAAAGGAAAATAAGTTGCCAGAGGGGTTATCAGAAACAAATAATTTTGGGAAAGAGATGAAAATAACTATGGAATAATCTTCTTTGCCTACAAAAGGCATTCTAAGAAAATTATTTCTTAAAGACAGCTAAATGGACCATCATCTCTGGAATCCTCCCTCCCTTGCCTCTTAATAATCAGTACAGTGAAAAAGACCTGAACTCAGCAGCTGTTGCTCTGTGGCTGGTTGTGAATGTCAACTGCGACACAATAAGTGATGTACATTTGACAACTCCCATCTATAAGGTCACGTGACTGCTGACAGCTACAGCTGCTGCACCACCGCCTCCTGCCTATCTACAGCCAGAGCTACTCACAGTATGAGATAGCCTGACAGGAACTTCCAGAGATCACACCCAGCTCATTCCTACTCCCCATCTTCCTCACCTTGCTCTCGTGATGGTCATGCTGTCTTCTTTCTTCACCTGCTAGAGAGGCAGATATCAAGTACCAAGTTACCTTTCAAGGTGGGCAGTCAGACATTTTAGGGGGAATGAAGCATCAGCTTCAGCTTGTCTTGATTCCTTGAACCCTAACTCAAACGGAGCAAAAAGCCATTAACTGAATCAAATTCCTGACATCTTCTATGATGCAGTCTTCTTTCTCCAGGAGTTTGACGTCCAACGTGCAGCACAGGGAATACACTGGCTGTGTTCTTCATGCAACATTTAGTGTATTACTAGCAGTCCCTTTCCTGTCTGCTCCTTCCTCCAACAGAAGATACTGGGAAAGACAGCCAATCTCAGTGTCTAGCACACAAGCTACGGGACCATGAAAAGCCTGATTTGAGAAGTTTTCTTCACCAAATATGTGAGGCATGACACAAAGAAACAAGAAAGCAAAGAAACAGTATGTGACAGCAAAACACAATGTGACATGGGTGATGACTCAAAGAGTAAGAAGTGGAAAGAGGTGAAAACAAGCAAGCAAAGACAGCCAATCTCAGTGTCTAGCACACAAGCTACGGGACCATGAAAAGCCTGATTTGAGAAGTTTTCTTCACCAAATATGTGAGGCATGACACAAAGAAACAAGAAAGCAAAGAAACAGTATGTGACAGCAAAACACAATGTGACATGGGTGATGACTCAAAGAGTAAGAAGTGGAAAGAGGTGAAAACAAGCAAGCAGATGGAGAGCAGTACACAAGGAGGAAAGCAGGAATTAGGAATGTTAAGTAATATTTAAAATGTTAATTTATACATCAGGATAAAACTGCTATGTACCATACTATTCATCACAGCAAAGTTCAGAGTCAATGCTGTAACAGACCAGTTGACGAGAACAGCCACATCTGGCAGTATAACAATGCCAATGTCTGTGCTTCAAAAACTCCAACCAAATACATAATGAAAAAAAAATAGTATTAAAACTGCTTTCTTGTCCTCATTTTGCTGAAATACACCATTTTGCTGCAAAAGTATGCTTACACAACTCCTAGCCTTTATATATCCTAGACAAAGACTGAATAACATAAACAAATATACAAATTACGATTCTTTTTGTCATGCATTTTGACACCCTGCATTGAGACTGTTAATAAACTTTCAGCCTTCAGCCCAAAATTCAGCTTCAGGAAAAAAAAAGTCTACATAACTAAATTTTGTCAAATACTCCTAGTATTTGTTGACTTCTTTAAAATCTGAAATTGGAGACTCCTGGACAGTCAGGTTAATCAAGTCAATCTTAGTTCCATGCAAGTAAATTTTAAACCTAAATATGCTAGATGCAAAGGTGAAACTGAGTAATTATTTTCAGGCACTGTCTAAAGAGTAAGCACATTTTGAAAAAAATAAATATACATTTACACAAAAATTTAAATATTATTAATAAGTGTTTGAGATTTAATTGTAAACCACAGCAGTTTATTTTCTTTCTTTAGCTGAGGAAACTATTCTATTTAACATTACAATACATTATGCAAAGTACAAGGCACAACTTTAGGGAAATTTTCATGGAAAAACAAATAAGCACTTGACCTTTTAACTTCTGGGGACAATTATAAAATCTTGGATGGTTTTCACCTACAAAACCCAGGAACTTGCATCTTTTTTCCTTTCTTTAAAATAAGGAACATGACTTTTCAGCTGAATTTAGTTTGAAACACATAAACATCAATAACAACTCCCAAAGCAAATGAAGTGACCTCAGCAATTTATAAAATAAAATTCCTTAATAAGTCCAACAAATATGAGGAAGATTTTGTAGCATCTATTTGTAGAGAACAAATGTAGACACTGGTAGACATCCCCCTCCCAAGTGGTTCTCAACAAATGTTTCTAGTTCCCAACATTATTTTAGACAAGATAAACTCCCCTTCAATTGGCTTTTCTGAATATTAAAAGAAATTAGTGTTTTAAAAGACTCAATGTCTTGAACTGAACCTCAGCAATTTAAATTCCATTGGACACACAGCCCAGCCAGCCTGAGTAAAACATGTTCAGCAGCTTGAAAAATTCTGCTTTAAAACAGTTTGTGACTCTTCATATTTCTGATTATTTACATCATGGTTAAATTTATATGTAGAGAAGACCATCTTCCAGATGAAGGTATTTTAAAGTGCTTAAAATACGCCTAGGAAGTGGCATTTGGCCAGGGAAAGCCTGGCCTTGCTGAAATCAATGTGACAGTGCTTACAAAAAAAAAATCTCCGTATGTTAGCTCAAGTTTTACCTTAGGATGTAGAATATTTGGAACCACCTTTATCATAGTAGCTACAAAGCCACACACAGTGGAACCAGGACTTGACTGGAGGCTCTAGAGGGCAAATGAAATACAAACAAGTTGCTTTTAAATTTACCCTCTGCTTGTCTGTATTATGATTTTTAAGATGTATATTGTACACATCACTGTAGTGGAGGGACTTTTCATTTTCTCAGAAACAAGCAGGAAAAAAATACCTATAAAAGCAAAAATTTCCATTTTGAATGAGTAAAAAAACACATAACTGAAATTAACAGTGTAATCACTGCTCTCAGCTAACTACAACTCCATCACTCGTAGCTTCCTTTCAAATTAGAATTTTAAATGTCACCAAGAGGGAAAAAAATCCACAGGAACCTAGTATGCACTAATTATATAGCTTCCTACTGACAGACAGTCATTATTTTACAACATGATAGTCTCATCATATTTCCACACCACAGATCTGAAACTCAAAGAGTATTTCAAGACTTAGGCTTTAACATTTCAACGTTCTGGACAAAACACAGTTCTGACTCAGAATGAGGCATGTACTTGCATAAGGTTCTATGGCATGTGCCTTATGGGACAAAGGTCTTATGGAGCAAAGCAGTGCAATTCTTTCCCACCATTCAAAAATGAACTGTAAATTTGTAATTGTAATCTAGAAATCCTGTACTATAAATCCCTAACAACATTTACTTTCCATTGTGACCTGGTGTAGGTTCAAATAATATATAATAAAACAGGAATTCTTCCTTCTTGAAATTATTAACAACTTTATTCAATCAATCACTAAGAGAGAAACAAAACTATTTTTTAAATCTGTACCATGATTGCTTAAATCCTATGTACATGTATCACAATAAGCAAGCCCAGCCTGTGCAGATCTCTCCACACACTGGCAATCCTACAGCCATTAAATCATTAATTTTTATTCCACAAGAAGTTACTTCATACATAGAACACAGACAACAAAGACCAAACAAGGCGCTTCTGGAGTTCTACCTCTGGACTTCAGCTGAGAGCTGGGGGAAAAATATACAGGAATCTAATCCTTTATGTTATGCTATTAATTTGAGAAAGTATATCAGTAACTACTGAAATAAAATATAAACACCCTTTGTAAATTGACTATTATTACTAAATATCTACATATTAAAATAGAGAGACTTTTTAGAATACAGATGGAATCATCACTATTGGTTCATTAGTAATTTTCCACGTCTTCCAAAAACTAAACCAAAAACCAAAAAGCAACTCAGTGAAGTCGGTTTCACTTTCACTACAGTGCTAACTCATCTGTATTACAAATTCCTGAAAAGGAAGATTCTTTTTAAACTATCTCATATTGTATTATAATTTTAAAATACTCTATTTTAAATAGTCTTGGGATTTACAAAAGCATGGTTTAGATATCTCATGTGATACTGTAAATTTGACCTAATATTATTCTTTTAACTATTTTTCCTGTTAAAGGCTTATGAGATGTCATTAATACATTTTATAACCTAGACTAATAACATGGAGCTACAGAGCACCCTGTACAGCTCAGTACAGATATGGTGATCCCCCTGCATGGATGTACTAACAGACTGGTACCTTGTATTTTTCTTAACACTCATAAAATTAACAAAGGAACAGTCAGGTTGACTTTACCAATCATGCTAATATGGTTAAACAGATTCTGCACTATGCCACAAAGAGTCCAATTTCATGATAAAATTAGTGAAACTTGCCAGCTGCCACCAAAAGGCACGGTGACATTCCACCCTGAAGAAATATGTTCACTATATGGGACACAAAGGACCAGGTGGGAACCACACAGGTGAAGAACCATCTGTTTCAGTCCACTGCACTGTTAGGTTGGGCTAGCTCAATTTGAACTGCACCCCAAACCAACTCTTCAGGCGCACCTCTTTTTTCCTGCCTGACACACCACAGAAATTCTGCAGTCACAGCCTTTTAGGCAGCAAACACTCTCCTGTACAAAAAGTCCAGGAGTAATTCAAGATGTTCCTATATTGAACTCCAATAACAGTACTCATTTTCAGAGGTCATTTTAGTTCAGAAGTAAAAAAATATGTTTTGCCAGTTATAAGTAAAACTACATCGGAAAACACCTTTTGAAGAACCTCATAAAGCAGGGAATCCTGTTTTAAAGGTGACAACAAGCACCCTAAAAAATTTTAAAAAAAATTAATTTATCACATTGTAAATAAAACAGTATCTATACTCTCAAACAAATATACAACTAATGCAAGTAGTCCAAATGAATCAGCAGATTTTTTTTAAAGTAGATATGGAGGGAAGAGTCCAAACACTGACAAAACAATCTATATTTTTATACTTACGTACAAGGCAATAGTAAAATGTTACGATAATACTCTGAAAGGATTGGTCACAGGGATAGCCATTTCGAGAACACTAATTTTGCAACCTAGGATTTTAACAGAAAAAGAGACTTAAAGACTACTTGTTCAGTGAAAGGTTTGGTTGGATTGAAGTGCCTCTCTACAACATTCACAACTCAGACCATCATACCACACATGAACGTAAGATGCAAACAGTGTAAAAACAAACCTGAAGTGCTCTGCTTTTATAATTCAAAAATGTCATAAAAGTTAGCGGTGAGAAAGCACACTAGATTCAGTACCTTTCTAACCGCCATAATGCCCCAAGTCCTCAGCTACATTTCTGTCATCGTGCCTGCACTGGCAAGACCCCTCATGAGGCGTAAGGAAACACTACAGACACACATGGCAATGTCAGACAGGGTATCAACACGTGTGACCTGTGAACAACACGGTTACTGCTGGCAGCTGGAGTTACATCAGCAAAACACTCCTTCTAATAGTCAGGCTTGCTGACAGATTATTTTGGTGTAGCCGTATGCACATGAGGAAGACTCTGCCACCATCTTTAGCACTGTCTCCCCCAAACTGGAGTCCCTGCTTTCATACTGGGAGGGTGTTGGTAATGTAGCTATACAGGAGCAACAACATTTCGGAAACTGCCCCAAATTGGGTAGAGTTATTCTTAGCATTAAGCAGCCTGCATATAGATTCTACCAGTATTTGAGCTGTGTTTTATTCTGCCAAAGGAATCAAAACAAGCAGTACTTAGCATCCAGCTAACTAACAGAGCGCTGCAGAGGTGCAGGGTTGGAACTATACACTGTATCTTTCTAAAATTATACACATTTGGGAGGGCAAGAGGGTATGTCAAAGAACAATTTTTTTCCTATGTGCATACAAAGCTGAAAGGAAATATTTTACAATTCAGCCTTCCGTAAACCTGAAGCCTATAGGTATGAGAAACATGACCGTAAGGAGTCTGTAACGTGAGATAATGAGAACCTCGTGGAACCCACATAAACGATTGCCACATCAATCTCTGCTGCAGTAGGTTTACATAAAAGTTCAGGTAAACCACATTTTTTAAAGTAATTCTTAGTATTGCTTAAATAAATTCCTTCATTAGTACTGTATACAGTTTCTGAAAATAAGCAGCTATTTCAAGGACATTCTATGATGTCCATATAACCATGATGTCCAAACCTGTGACTGATTTGCATTGATGCAGCACAAGCACTTCAGTACTTCAACATAAAATCATGAAATCTATGATTCAGTATCAATCTGATAATGAACAACCTCTGTATTGGACAGAGTGAAGGTTATGCATCAATTCCAGTTTCCACTTCCTCTACCTTCTCGTCTTTGCCCTTGGAAATTTATACCTGGATAACACTAATAAATTTGTCCCATATAACCAAAATAGATGGAATTCTGATGAATTAAGAAATCAGTAGGTGTAAAAGAAGGTATTATGACAGTTGTTTACTTCTGTAAAAGGAAACATGTTCTGCAAGTAACACTATGAGCAGGCCAGTGCCAAAAGTTGCAAAGTACCTAAAGTGTACAGCTTGGAACCAGGGCATGTTCTGTCAATTCCTACTTCAACTGGGGAATATTTAGTGTATTTTTGACTGGTGCAATGCCATTGTTTGCAGTCTAATGAACAGAGATGTCTTAAGATAAACAGAAGATGATTCAGATGAAAAGCTGCACAATCTAAATGCAGTTCTGTTATACATTCTCTTTAATAAATTTTGTAAGGGAATACACCAAAAACGCAAACTTCACTGGAATTTTAACATCATACAGCATAGTATTTTAGCTCAATTTTCTAACCGTACTGGCAAGCCTTAAAAGTTTCAGAGAATAAAACCTGCTTGCAGTGCACAATAACAAAAGTTAAGACTTATTTTTGCTCCCATTAAGATTAAAAGATAAAAATGAAAACACTCGTTAGCTTCCCACACAATCACATCCAATGATAACGTGAGGAATCAGTATTTTAGCAGTGAATTAAAGTAACCCTTACAAACCAGGCCACTTCCAAAAACCACTTTGCCCTTCCTCTTGTTCTTCGGTAGTTCTATGCCCTTCAGTGCTTGACTAACATTTGACTACACTGTCCAATCAGCAAGATCTAAACAAACCATTTCGCTTCTTTTCCGTCGATAAATACAAGGGGATTCGATAGTCTGATACAGCAGGCAGTTAACTGCTACTCTGCCTGCACAGGACAAATTGACCGAACGTAAACTTGACAGAGAAAAGCTAAACGTGTGACCCGGCAACCCTGACTCACGTGGATGAAGCCTCCCCCCCAGTTCGCACTGATCGCCAGTTGTGCAAGGCTGTTCCCCCCCATCTCCCCAGCGAGGCGGGCCCACGCAAGGCTGTCCCCTTTGGCGAGCAATGACAAGAGGTCTCCGAGTCCTTCCCTCCTTCACCCCGGGAGCCCTGGAGACGAACAGCTCGGGAGGTGCTACCAGCCACAACAAACCGGATTGCTTGCAGGGGGGATGAGCTGAGGAGACATTTCCTCGCTTCCCACAATTCTTCCTACACTACGAGCCTGGGAGGGGGTGTGTGGCCGGATTTGGAAGAAAGAAAAAAAAAAAAAAAAAAAACACAGAGCCAAGGAGATCAGAGATAAACACATCATCAAAAGGGGAGGATTTTTTTTCCCCTCTATTAAACCTTAGTCATAGCTGCTCCCATTTTCGAAGGCCCAGCGTTAAAAATAACGATACA
>NW_010126199.1:0-217 GCF_000699245.1 Pterocles gutturalis | reverse complement strand
AGGCAAGCCAGGCGGAGGACGAGGGAAACCGACACAGACAGAAGCGCAGAGACAGACAGGCGCCGTTTCTTACCTTCCTGCTCGCTCCTCCGAGAGACACCTTGGGCCTTGTTTTGAAATCGCCTTCAAAGCTAAACATGTTTACAGCTTATCCCATCTAGAGCGGCGTCCGGCCCCCCCCGAGCTGACCCCGCAGAGGGGGCACCGGCCGGTTGGC
>NW_010126198.1:47588-47832 GCF_000699245.1 Pterocles gutturalis | reverse complement strand
CCAGCTGCCGGAGCTGGGAGCGGGTTTAGGGGGACACTTGGCAGTTATCTTCATACACATCTCGGCTTTCGGAGGTAAAAACAAAAGATTTCTTCCAAATCAGCAGGGAAACAGAATGCAGAAAGGGAGGGGGGGACATCCCTGCAGTCCCTGGCTGCAGCACCCACTGCCTGTGCTGCCTCCAGCCCCGGCATCGTTAGGGTAACGAGCGAGGGAAGCTCACAGCCCCTCCCAAGGACCTCCT
>NW_010126198.1:47228-47472 GCF_000699245.1 Pterocles gutturalis | reverse complement strand
CGCAGGGGGACGAGGGAGGGAGCGGGGACGGGCAGGGGCTGTGCGCTCCGAGGAGCAGGGGGAGAGGAGGTTTTGTACCTCATCGTGTCACTGATTTTGAAGTCCTGGAGCTAGAGCTGAATGAACAGTAAAAGCAGGTTAAATCATTAACCATTAGGGGATGGGGAAGCAGCTGTAAAAGGAACAGAGGAAGAAGGCCAGATTATTATTTTTGTTTCCTTTTTTTTTTTCTTTTCTTTTTTTT
>NW_010126198.1:44477-47122 GCF_000699245.1 Pterocles gutturalis | reverse complement strand
ATCCTGCCGGTGGAGGAGACGTTGCTAAGGCGGCGCGGGGAGGCGTCTCCAGAGATGGTGGGGGACTTGTAGACAATTTCAGCGCCGTGGTCGGTCTTGGCTTTGGCGTTCTCGCGGAAAGTCAGCTTATGAGTCTCGATCTGCAACGAGAGGAGAGGAGGGTGAGCGGGAAGGATGTGGGATCCGAAGAAGCCGGTTTTACCTGCAAACCATCCGCTCGGTCGCTGACATCGTGCAGCTGGGAGGAAAGCTCAGTTCACTGGCCTGTTGCCCCCAGTGCCCCCAGTCCTCAGGCACGTCCCTTCCAGGAGCCCAAACGGAATGGGCACGACTGGAGGGGATGGTAGGACTGGAGCATCTCCAGCTGCTGCCAAATCCTGCCCCAGCACCCAGGCCCAGTGTGGCAGTGGGTCACGGGCACAGGGCTCAGACGGCACAGCCTGGGGGGCTCCCACTCCCCCAGCAGAGATTTATGGAGGGGGTGGGACCTCTAGACGGTGCCTAAGGCTGCCCCTTATCCCACGGCCCCGCCGGGCACAAAACACTGCTCCCACAAGGCAAACCCCTCTCTCCTGGCGGGCACGAGGGCCAGGGAGGGGAGGTGAAGTGGGTCAGGGTTGCTACTTACTGGTACCCTCCCCAGCTGAGTGCAGGGCTGGGGGCTGGCTCTCCGGGGGGGTGGGCGGCTCCAGCACCAGGGACTGGAGCCCAGCAGGGTCTGGGCTCGGGGTCCGACCAGCCTGGGGATGGGTCTTGTCTTCCTTGCCTTTCTCTCTCTACAGGTGAAGAAACCCACCCAGGGCGGTGGGGGGCAAAAAACGCATCAGCAACAAAAAACAAGATCCAATAAATGTCAACCAGAAGGAAAAAGACAAAAAAAAAAGAAATAGAAAATTGGGGAGAAAAAGATGTGAAAAACAGGGCCATTCAGTGACTCATAGGAAGAACAGCATTTGCTTTTGGAGATGGGGAGGAAAGCTTCCCCTGGGCAGCAAAGGAGAGCAGCTGGCAGAGCACAGAGCATCCCAGCTCCCTGCTCCAGTATAGGAGTGGCACACGAACCAGTATTGAGCCTGGAAAGCTGTGCACGGTGTGTCCAAATCTGTATCTTCCGTGTTGCGGAGCAAGGAGGGGACTGGGGACGCAGGAAGGGCTGGGGAAGGGACAGCGGAGCTGTGTCCTGTCCTCTCCCTGCAAACAGAGCGTCCCACCTCGGAGCAGCAGGGCCTGAGGACGGTCCCTGGTGCTAAGGCTGGACAAGAGAAGCGATCTGCATCAGAATCTGAACCCCAGTTACACCACCAGCCTCCTTCAGGTGTATATTTAGGCAACTGCCACGCAGGAAGGCTGAGGCAGGTGATGCTGCTGCTAGCTCAACATCCTTGTAAATAAATTCCTCCTCCAAAGGGCAAGTTCTTCAAACTATGGCCCAGTGAATGTGCCAGGATATGAAAGAATCACCATTGTAGTCATAAAAACGATGAAAATGGGCTTAGTGAAGCACAGGGCAGTCTGATGTGTAGCAGCAGCGAGAGAAAGGTAAGGAAGTCGAGCGATCCCTCAGCCAGAGGCCAGCGCACTGCTGGGAGATGAAGAGCTGGGAGGTGCACAGAGGAAAACACGGCCAAGAACAAAGTGCCAAAATACAGGAGCTGAGATAGAACTTTCCCCTCCCATTGAGAAAAAAAGTGTTTGAAAAACAAGCAAGGTAAAATCCCCCTTTCCCCTGGAAAGATTCAACCATGTGTGTCACCAGGCTGGAGTCTCACCTCTGTCCTTACCTGATCTCCCTGCTCCCTGCCCACGAGGGACGTGGCTGGCCCTGAAGCGAGGCCGTAGGTGTTTCACTTGGCTAAGACTTACTGTGAAGTTACCATCAAAGCCTCCAGCAGGACCAGCTCACCCCACGTTTCGCTTTCACCTGACCTGAGTGGCTTTTGTCTTTCCATTTAAATCCCCCCAGACACGCACCACTCCCTGCACAGAGTCAGTCTGCATCCTACAGCCTCGGTCGGTCTCAGCTGAGAGACGGAGACTTGAAGAAAGAAGAAATCACCTTTCTTTTAAGTGACAGCCTACTGCAAAGTCATCTGTTCTCAATAAAGCCAAGCCTTGAATGTTCCACATTCACTGGGGTACCAACACCTCTGCAGCACCCTGAGCTGCCAGCTTTGTGCCACTCTGCTGGGAGTAACTGGTAACACAGTTTGCTGACGGTGGCACCCCTTCATGTGAAAGGTTTGAAGCACAAACGTGTTTCTGCACAAACTTCAGAGAACAGCAGAAAGAGCAGGAGACTGCAGGAGAGGAGAGGACTTGCATTCACACTCATTCAGGTGGCTGTGAGCCAGGACTGGGACACAGACTGCCATCCTGGCAGCGCTGCACGGCTGTGCCCCAGGCTGGCAGACGCAGCCCAGCAGCCCTGGGCGCTGCCCGCCGGCGGCAGGAAGCTGCGCTGGCTTGTTGGGGCAGCGGCTGCACAGCCTGTCCCTGGGCTGGGCGCTTTCTGTCCTCTCAAGGACGAGTGCGCACAGACCACCCCGCGCTAGAACACGGGCAGGAAATGGTTTCAAGCAGCGGGGAAGTGCTACTGCTAAGCAGAGAGGACAGCCCTCCTGGTCTGAAGATGAGCTGGGTGGGCA
>NW_010126198.1:34385-44447 GCF_000699245.1 Pterocles gutturalis | reverse complement strand
CTCGCAGGACAGACAGAGGCTTGCAGCAGAACAGCATGCCTGCTCTTGACCCAGTGCCCCTTTACCTTTTTATTTCCTCCTCCAGGGACGTGGCTGATGTTATCTAAGGACCCAATTTTCGATTGCACCTTATCTTTGAAGTCCAGTTTCTCAGATTTCACCTCCACCTGGCCACCGCCTGGAAGAGAAAAGCATGAGCTGGGTTAGTTAGCTCCTGTGCCAGCCAGGGCAGGCTGGAGAGAAACTGCTGAGATGTGAGCTGCTGCTCTGCGGGGGCTTCGAGCTCAGCAGAGGGTGAGGACCAGGAAAGCAGCAGCAAAAAGGATCCCATGGTGATCTGGAAAACCCAGGAGTCAGTGCAAATGGGAACCAGGGTAGAGAGACTTTCCAAAGGACACTGTGCAGAGCTGCCAGACATCCCAGCGTTTCACAGAACCAAGGGCAGGGAGCTCACCTTACATCAGACCTCTCTATTTATTTCTAAATACGTCCCATTTACAGTGACGTGGTGGCACAGACATGGGTGTCCCTGGATCACACCAGATCCCTCCCCTACTACCAAGCAGCAGGCAGACGGGAGAGGGTCTGGCAGTGACGGAGCTGGGAGCAGCGTCCAGCACCCCAGGGCTCACTCTCACGCTCCGGTCACCGTTCCCCCTGCCTCCCCCCTCTCCCTGCACCATCCCAACCCTCTCCCCATCTCCAGATGCACCCCACGCAGCTCCCAAGGACCAGCACCCGACTGCCGGATGCTGCGGAGTCGAAGGGTACCTGGTTTGTGATGGATGTTGCCCAGGGAACCACATTTGGATGTCACGTGGCTCAGGTCGACTGGCTTGTAAACGATTTGAACCTGTCCGCAGGAGAAAGGAAAAGGCAATGAGGCGATGGCCACCACGGGCAGCCTGGGGAGGGGGAGGCACAACACACACCGGCACCTGATCAAGGGAAAGGACAGCTTAAACCCCAGCGAGATTAATAATACAAAAGAAACTGTCATCAGAAACGGGAGATCATTAATGCCCGTGTGCAGGAGCCTCTCTTAACATGTCAGCATGCACGAGATCACCTCTCCACAGAGGGGGGAAGTAGAGGCAACTTTAAAGTGCTTAAGTGAGAGAGAAAGTGGAGTGGTAATTAAGATTTGCATACACATCATCCAAAAGGAGGAGATATACCAGAGAGAAAATGTAAAAAAATAAATACCTTTTCTGGTGTAAAACATAAAGCTTATGTCCACAAAAACTGAAAGAACAGAAATGATCAATGTGCACAGAACTTTTGAAAGAGTGACCAAAATATGCATTTCTGAAAAATGCTGTAACAAAAACAAGGCTCAAAAAAAAAAAAAAAAAGCAAAGCAAAGTCTAAATATCTGGTAGGAGTTCACATAACATAAATTAACATGGCAATTATAATATACTGAACCACAACAATATTTCATTATATTATGCTTTTTTTTTTAGATTTGTTTTACCCATTACGTCTCTGAACACGGGCTCCAGCAATTCCACTCAAACTGCCCCGTTCAAAGACCGGCCACGGCGCTGTGGCGTGCGTGGGGCCGGCGGCCTCTTGCGCACGGACAACCGGGTTACACGAGACGCACACACGAGGAGCGGTTAACAGGGAGCTGTTTAGTGGTTACGTTAGCGGTTAAACACCACACTGGAAAACACCAACAACTGGAGAGGTCTGGGACCGTCAGGCGTGTCAGGGACAGCAAACCACAGCACGGACACACCAGTGACACCAGGAGACAGGGGGGTGAGAAAACATCCCCGTACCCCCAGGAGTTACCTTGGAGCCTGGCTTTGGACTCACACCTGTGTGTAAATCAGCTGTTGCTGTAGTTAGTGGGGCTGTGCAGGAGAAAGCGGATCATCCCCACCTCGAGGTTGGTTCCTACTCACTGGGAAGTGTCTGGCTCCCAGTACCAGCCTGGATTTCACGTATGCGGGCGTGCTGCTCTCCCAAATCTCAGGAAGGATGTGCCAGCACCAAAGGGACCTTTGCAGAGGAGCCAACTCCTCCAAGCAGCCAGGCAGCCTCTGGACCAACCTGGCCGGAAGCCTTAGTCACTGCTCTGCATCGCCCCGAGCGCCCTGTGCTGACTCAAACGCCCCGGGGTGAAGGCGCATCCGTCAGTTGGCCCCATCGCCCTCCGAGCTAGGTGTTGGACCGTGGCTGTGTGCTCCAACTGAGGAACACTCCCCCTCCATCATGCAGCCGGGAAAAGGAGGGGGAACAGAGGCTCGGTGTCACCGTCCCACCAGCACAGAGCTTGTTCCCGATGCTCACGCACACAAAAAGGCACATTTGACAGAGACTGGAGACAGAGAGAGGGGAGAACAGCAACCCTGGGGCACATCGCAGCATAGACACAAAGACAGCATTGGGGAAAGATCACACAATTAATGTGCTGGACTGGAGGAGAGCGAGATTCAGTCGGAAGGGAGGAAACGGACCCCAAAAGGACAGCTGGCACCCCTCTGATCCCAGCCATGACCCTAAGGGGCTATGAGGAATTCGGGCACCTCTGGGACCTGGGACTGAAGCACCTCCCCTCTCCAGAGCAAGCAACTGGCAACTGAAACACTTTCTGCTCTTGTTCCAGTTCCTTTTTTTTTTTTCTGGCAGACAAGACTCCATTAACCCTTCCCATCCTGCTGGGGAGCAGTGAAGGGTCCTCCCTATGTTAGCAAGAAAGGAAAAGGGGCACAGAGTTGCTTGACTGTGAAACCAGTGCCAGAGACCTGGGGATTCCACCTCTCCACATCAGCAATGCTTAGGTCAACTTTTGCCTAATGCATCGCCTTTGTCAGAGCATCCACTGGCTTAAAGAAGAAAAAAAAAAAAAAGGTGCCAACCCCAGGTTCCTGTAGGAACAGTTCATTCCTCTTGAAACAGCAATGGCTGGGCAGGCAGCCGCTGCGACAGCGTCATGGAGGATAAAGGCCATCGAATTGCGGTGGTCTTTTGTTGCCCCTCCATCGGAGGAGCTCCAAGGCACAGCTCCGCGGCCAGGACAGCCTGTACAGCCACGCTCCGGCCACGTCAGCACGTGGCTTTGCTCCAAGCGCCCGCACGCAAAGCTAGGCTGCTGCTTTCTGTGTCAACGCAGCCAGGCAGCGAGCACACAATTTTCACTGCTGGCAGAGCCTGGGGAGGGATGACAACCTCCAGCCAAAAATCTAGATAATTCTTAACCCACTGCAGCTGCGAACGCTTGCCGGTGGTGTGAGTTCTCAGTGGAGAAAAGGATGAGCTCACCACACTGTGCTGAAGCTAATTACCAGCCACAGCACAGACGATTTCTGACGAACACTAACTCCTGGCGTAACAAGTGGTCCACCGTGCACCAGGCAGTCCAGCCAGTGCAGGACCCTGGGGTAAGAAAGAGAAGAACAGCCATGGAACCTGCTTCACAGAGGTCTGACCTCCACGAAGCAGCTCCTCTGGCCCATTAAATAAATGCAGAATGGCATCAAATTAAAGATGGAGGTTGGAAACCCGGTTATGTACCAATGTGTATGTGCCAAGCCCTCTGCAATGCTCAGTTTTTCAGGGAGGACATCCACAGAGATCAGAAACAGCACAAAGAAAATCCATTGGGAACACCTGAGAGGCACCAGAGAGCTTCCTCAGATGTCTGGGGTTCTCAGTGATGCTCCTTACTTGGTCCATCATCCTTCCTGGACCCAAACTCTGTCTCCAGAGAGACTGATGTAAATCCCCCAACCTCTGTGGAGTTTCTCCAGGTTTCTGGCACAGCAACTGAAAGCTGAGTCCAGCTATTTGTCTGGGAATGTCTGGAAATACCAGGGTTCAAATCAATTAATTCATTATTACTTTAGGCTCAGCCTCCATGGGCACTGCCTAACATGCTCCAGACTCATTCATTAGACAGGAGAAGCTTAACATTTGCATGGATCATACTTGCCTGATGGGAACGGGCAGGAACCTGCGCTTTCTTTCACATGTTCTGCAGACTCATGTGCAATTTCGCAGTACATTAAGCAACGAGGACTGCGTTTGCTTGTAAATCTACCCACCTACTGCATCAGCAACTGCGTCACTGTCTGCTAGAGGCCGCCCGTCCTGCAGACAGTGAGGCACTCAGCCTTCCAGGTAGCGTAAAACCTTCGGGTTAACAGGATGTTTTGTTACAGACATGGTTTCAACAAGGGTCAGTTAGCTCTGTCCATGTCAGGCATGTACAGGACTTGTTAGGATTCATCTAACCATGTCATTTGGGTTAATGGGGTTAAACAACAGCACGTCGCCAATCGCTATCTGACGGCAGGGTCGCTGCAGATAGCATCGGCGATTTAGTGTATACAGCATGCCACCGAAAAGAAGGATTATTACAGTGCATTCAAAGTGTGAAGGTACTCACACTGCCTCCTCCCGGGATGTGTTTGATATTATCCTTTGAGCCACACCTGGATTGAACGCTGCTAAAGTCCAACTTCTTATTAACAATCTGCACCTTTGGTAGCCAGAAAAGAGTCATTGCACGTCACCAATAGCTATCTGACGGCAGGGTCGCTGCAGATAGCATTGGTGGTTTAGTGTACACAACATGCCACTTATTATAATAAGAACTATGATAGTGCATTGAAAGTGTGAAGGTACTCACACTGCCTCCTCCTGGGATGTGTTTGATATTATCCTTTGAGCCACACTTGGATTGAACGCTGCTAAAGTCCAGCTTCTTATTAATAATCTGCACCTTTGGTAGCCAGAAAAGAGCGTGAGAAACAACATGACCATCTGCAACCTGACCATGCGTTTTATCACTAAAACCAGGAACCTGCCTTCTAGTGCCAAGAGCAAAGGAGAATCTCGGGCTTGCTGCTCAGATTCATCTACACATGGGCTGGAAACTGAAGATGGAGGTGGGCAGGTTACCACTAGAGACTGGGTAAGTCTGGCTTGCATGGCAGCCCTGGTTTCCAGGCCAGAAACACTTGAAAAGAGCCAGCTCACCCGGTTTTCTTTCCCTGAACAAACTGGGCAGCAAACAGGCTGGAAGGCACAAGCGGTCTGAGACTTGGCTTCTGCAGAGCCAGCGGAAGGAGGAAGATGGAGCCGAGAGGAAAATGCCAGCTCAGCCCCATCTCCCCTGCCGGGCAGCATGCCCCCTCTCCAGGACAGAGATAGGCGGCTTCACATTTCAGCAGCTTCAGCAAACTGGGCAAACGGGTGCAGTTGGCCAGGGCAGCCGGCCGGTGTGTCCAGCATGGTGTGGGAGAGGCCGCCTGAGCGCTGCGCTGTGCAGGGCTCAAACTCCCTCTACAGTTACAGAGAGAAAAAGCAAACGCTGCCAGGGATGCAGTCTGCTCAGCTCCTGTACGGATGAGATAAAGGGGCACCACAGACCAACCCCAAGGCAGCTGCTCTGTTGAATATTCTTAACACCACCTCGGGTGGGAGAGAGGCTGGAAACGGCTCGGGGCCACGGGGGGAAACACCCCACGCCAACTGCACCCTCCAGTCCCAAAGCTCGCCTGCCCTCTCTGCCACACACAGATTTCTGTCCTGATGAAGCTGTTTCCATTGAGGGCTCGTTTTCCCCATCTGGTGTTGTAAGGGCAGCTACGCTGGAGTGACCCCATGCACAGGAGCAGCTATTCCAGACAAAGCAAAGACAAAGATAGCTCCTGCTCCTTCCCCGACACAAACCCAAGTGGTTTTACAACCTATTCTAGTACAAACCAGAGGTAAATGCAGGTAAAACCCAGCAGGCACACCGGCCTGTGCTCCCCCAGGAGAAAGCGTGGCTGAAGTACAACCCTCATAAGAGGGAGAGACACAGCAAGAGAGAGCAGCGTCACATCGCACTGCACATGCAGTCCCTGGATCCCTGGACGACAACATCCCCGAAGCTGGCTGACCAGGCGACCTCACCCTCCATTTCAGCATGTCCCCAGCCTGCTGCTGCTACTCCTCACTTGGTGCACAAGAAGCACCAAGGCCAACACATGCCTCTCAGCATAATTTTCCAAGTTCACATCAACTAAGCCTCCAAATCAGGATCCAGTTCTGTGAGACCAGGCTTTGCCAGAGCTGTACTCGGTGATCCAGCAACAGCAAAAGCACTCAGACAATGCGGAAATACTGGAAGAGACCTGGCCTGGCTGACTCCTGGTGTGTGCGCTCCAGGTACTTTTGCTTCCCTACGCTGGGGGTCTAAAATCTGCACCGAGAACAGGCTCCAGACTCATCTTCTGGCCACATCAAACTCTTTGGATCAGCCCCTTCTGCCCCAGCTGCAACCGATCTGCTAAGAGCAGCTTTGTGCCCCACAAAATCCCCAACAGAGCATCCAGCCATTCTCCCCTGCAAACAGCAATGAATTGTCCCAAATTCAGCTGTTCTTACTCTTCAGTCACAACAATAAACAACAATGTTGCCTGAGAGAGAAGCTGACAGAGAAAAAAACCTTGTAAAAGCTGGATTAAAAAGAACAAGCAAACAATTTAACCAATTTACAGTAAATGGAAAGTTTCCTTCTAAAATCCCTGAAGAGCAGTGTTTTGCGGGGGCAGCAGGAAAACCTTATGCCTTGTGCTAAGTGGGCAGGAGGGCTGCGGCCCCGGGACACGAGCGGCTGGAAGGACACAGGCTGCTCTGCTCAGGACCAGTGGCCAGAGTAGCCCTGCCCAGGCTCCAGAGCCACCCCCCGGACCGTAGTACAGAGTAAAACATGCGTTATCCAGTAAATCACCAGCCACGGCAAGAAAGGCACATCAGGAAATGGGAAAGCATGCTGCTATTTGAGATGGTGAAGAGAGGCCATCTCAAAGCCTCCTGCCATGGCAAAGTCAAACATTTGGAGCCACAGATCACACAAAATGGCATGCGCCACACTCAGGGAAGATTTGTCATGGCTGTGTTGCACGAGCAGCCGCAGAGCAAGGTCTGCCAGGCAGTGTTCCTCACCCCGGGGCAGGCAAGCACAAGCACAGGGGGACTCCTGACTCCAGATGTGCAGTTCTGTCATTTAACATCTGTACAAGAGCCACCGGGCCGTCACCAGTCAGAGAAAACGTGCTTTCAAGTCTCTACCCATGCGGAAAGGAAGATTTTATAAAAGCCTCAGAACACACCCACACAGTGCAACGGAGCAACGCAGAGAGGTCTGGAGGGGTGCTGAGCAGCCGACTGCGCAGCTGGAGCCATGGAACCGCACCCTGCAGCTCGTGGGGCTGCAGGGATGAGTTAGCTCACACCACTCCCTCACCCAGACTCCGCTGGGCTTGCAAAATGAGACCCTGGTTCCCAAGCTCTTGGAGCACGGAGTTTACTTTGCTGCTCGTGAAACAACCTCTCTGGGAGTGAAAAGTAGCAGCGGTTGAAAGGATCATAGTGCCACCGGTTCTGGCCATGGCACACTGCATCACATGGCAAGACAGTGCCTGATCGCAAAGGCAATCCAAAACCTTGCCAAGGGTTGGATCCAAAATCACAATGTTCTGAAAAATGCATCAAGCCTGGGACCCTCACATGGAGGAGCCCATCCTGCCTGTTCGCTAATGAAGAAATGGAGGCAGCGTTGAAGGGACTGCTCCGGATCACCCAGTACAGGACTCCGAAACGCAACCCTGTGTCTTGTGACTCCTTAGGGCTGTAGGTCACAGATTGCTCTCCCTAACTGGGCACCGCGAGGGAATGTCATTCCCCTGGCAGCCAGTCCATATGTTGACATGCCGCCCCATGAAAGCCACATCACAAGCTCTCTGCAGTCCTCTGCAGGACAGCTGTACCACGCTAAGCCAGGCAAGCCATTTCAGGACAAGCACCCAACCCAAACAGCCCAAAAAACCTCCAAAATCACACTCAGGCAGGAGATCAGCTGAAGCATGGCTGCCCACTGCCGTACCTCTGGCCCCAGTCGGGCTGCTGCTGCTCCAGGGAGGGCTCTCCTCTCCCACATGCAGCGTCAAGCACCCGCTGTCCCTACGAACAGCCCCCTGGAAAGCAGAGCCCACATTTACCTTGCCACCTCCGGGCTGGTGCTTCAGGTTTTCGGTTGAGCCGATTTTGGACTTGACATTTTTCAGATCAGGCATGGGTGCGGCTGACGGCTGGATGCGGCTCTTGGCAGAAGCAGGAGATTTGGGTGGTGTGCGAACCACTGCCACCTTCTTGGGCTCCCTGGCTGGTGGGGTGGGGGCAGAGAGGGAGGGCGGGAACGGCTGCCTGGAGTCCCGGGGGAGCCGGGACTGCTGTAACCGCTTCTGTCTCCAGACTTTGGCTGCTCACCTGAAGTTTGCAGACAAAGGAAGGCAAGCAGGGGATAAGCAATCTAGGTCCGCAGCCCCCTCCCCACACACTGCCTGTCTTTATGGGGCTGATCTGCCCAGTCCCAGCGCCCACCCGCTACCCCTCGTGCAGCCCATCGGCAAAGGGGAGATGGATGCACTTCCTTCTACTTCATTTTGAAGTGAAAACTGCGGCTAAAGGCAATTCTGTAGTATCTCAGAAGGAAGATGGCCTTATTGTCTGGATCATTGGTGAGATTCCCCACCCAAGCGTGACATTAGCACGCATGATGAATTACAGACAAAAGCCATTCAAACAAAACCATTTTCTATTAGAAATTTGGAAGCATTTTTACAAATTTTTTTCTGTAATTAAATAAGGCTGATCACTGAGCAGCTTAGAACTGTCCCCAGTCTGAAAAGAAATGGAAGAAAAAAGGAAAATCCTGAAACATCACCTTTCTCAGACTTTGCTGCTGCAGGAGGTGGTTTTTTCTGCTCCTTTCTGCCTGTTTAATAAATTAGAAAGATGCTTAAACATAATAAAGCTGGAAATTTAATTAACTGAAGGTTTTATGGAGCTCTGGTTAAGTATGAAATATATATATTCAGTGAAATGCACCATTGTAATGGAAATTCCCAACACCTGATGCTTTCTGGGGTTTTCTTCTCTGAGAATAATGGGCTAATCTCCATTTCTGCAATCGAAGATTTGATCCTCTTGCCCCTGGTCTTTGTGAAATATTGTCAAGAAAAAAGGAATAGATGGATTAAAAAAATGGAGCTGCCTAAATCTTCCAAACTGGAGGAAATCCCAGAGGGATAAAGCAACTGCCCTCTCTTACACATTGGCAACTCCATGAACAGAGCAGATAAAGCAGCACGCAGAAAGGCTCGCTTCAGAGGAATCGTTCCTAGCTCGGCACCCACAGCCCAGTGACAAGGCTGAGCAGCTCGGAATCACCACGCAGACCTCAACCTGCCACCCGTGCCCCTGCTTAGTGCCTGCACTGGGGCTAATTTTTTCACTCCCCCTCACATTATTGACTGGGAGCACCCCCAAAGCAGAGCCTCTGGAGTCAGAGACACCACGGGAAGGCAGCAGCACACCGCTCTCACCATCGCTTACCGGAGCTGGGAGGTGTCTTGGGGGCCGTGGGCGTCTTTGCTGGGATGCGCGTGGCATTGGTCGAGTTCCTCTGAGCCTGCCCGGCTCCAGACCGCGGCGTGGCCGTCTTCGTGCCACCTCTCATCTCCGGTCCCTGGGGATGCAAAAGCTCATGAAAAACACGGAAGTGACAATTTACAAGCTGACTGGTCCCAAGGCAGCAGGGAACCAGAGCAGAGCCATTGCAATCCCGATCATGGTGAAGCCATATCCCATTGTCTGAGACCTGCAATCTGCTCTTCCCTCACCGTGGGTATTTGTATGGCTGAACACCACAAAGGGAAACTCCAAGCTACTTTCTACATTGCAGAATAAGCCACGGAGGTGTGTGCATTTCCTATTCTCTGTGTAGCACCTGGCAGATTTGGCTCCAGCACATTTCAAATACATCTGCTGTTTACAGCCAACGCACTCATAAAACACAGCATAAAGCTGCAAAACAAAGACAAGCACGGAAGAGCATAAAAGGACCTGGAAATGCCTCAGGGAAACCAGGGAACACCCTGCAGCAATAACAGATACTTGCTGTAACGCAGAGCAAGGGGTCCACATGCTGGTGAGATGGACCCAGTTGCTTCAAACACCAAAACTGGAGCCAAGACTGGCCACGGCCACTGGCAGGGG
>NW_010126198.1:16681-34346 GCF_000699245.1 Pterocles gutturalis | reverse complement strand
CAGCCAAGTGCTGTCAGCGCTGTCAGGAATTCCTTAAGGTGTTCCCCAAGGCAGCTTTGCCTCTCTCACATCCTATTTCCTTACCTTGGCTTTCATTTCTTGCATTCCTGTACTGGTAGTTCGGGATGTGACAGAAGACACTCGTTTAGAGGCGGAAGCAGGGCTGGAGGGTGCTTTCGAAGGGGTTGTGCTAGAGGAGGTGTGTCGTTGGGGGGGGATGGAGGGTCTACTGCCTGGGGTTTTAACAGTGGAAGATGAGGCTTTCTTAAACATGGAAACAAAATAAAATTGGAACAAAAAAAAATCAGTATGGGATGGAAACAAAAGGGGATCAATGACATTAAATAGGATTAGAAGGTGCAATACAGAACTGGGTGTGGGATGGGCGATGGCTGGTACTGACCCTGGGTACTGCTGGGATCCACACGGGCAAGTATGGGATACCTCAGCTCTGTTCCTCCCACAGGGTGCAGCAACACCCAAGCCCCTTTCTGGGAGAAGCATCACTCCGTGACAACCTGCCCTTGCCACCACCCTCCACACCATGGCACATTTTACCATCTGAACTGCTCTGTTTGCTCCCAAACTCTATGAGCTCCACTGGCAAAGATGCTGCAGGTACAGCACCACCACGACCAGCATTTCTGGGAGCTGCAGATGACTGCTCCCAGGTCATTCAGTCCCACCATACCCACTTTGTCAACAATAGATCATCAATTTTTATCCAGACAATTGCTTGGTACCATGGCAAATGCCTAGCCTGATACAACCCCGCAGACCTCCCCAGTGAAAGACCCAATTGCACATTGTTTGAAAATAACTATATTCCTCACCTTTAACTCTTCACCCACTAAATTGTCCATCAGCTTGTCCATCATCTCTCCCAGGCACTAGTCAGGCTAACAGCCCGCTGAACTAAACCTCCTCCAAATCAGCACTGTGACAGATATATTTAAACTTCTCAAATTTACCCAAACTGTTCCTCACCCAGAACACAGCATCTGCAATGCCTAGATTACTTAATTTTTTAATTACACATCTTGCTCTTTTCATTGATATGCTGCTTGTGCCCAGTACAGCCTTCTGAGTTTGCTTTTGCGCCGGTTTGCCCCAGCAAAGCCAGATGTCTGCTTTCCGGTCTCAGGCTCAGAAAATTATTTCTCTCACCACCCGCCCAACCCCATGAACCACATGTTTGGTTTACATTTGGTTTGCTTGCTCGCCCTCAAAGATCACCATGGATTGCACCATCCAAACCACGATGAGGGAACAAAAAAAAACAACCAAACCACTCTTGGAAGATGTAAGGAAGAATGGAAAACAATGGCAAGGGTTCCTAAGAGGCACTAGCACAGGCCAGGAGAGCAGGAGAGAGTCAGGAACGTGCACAGCACTCAGTGGGCTAATGTCACCTCTGGTTTCATTTTTTAGCTTACCTTCGGTTTCTTTTCCTCAGCTTCAGTCCCTTCCTTGTCTCTGCTGTCAGTATGACCTGACAAACGGAAACACACAGTTACACTCCTTGGGACCGGTCAGTAAACTTTGGAGAGGTGATAATGCCTGTGCCACAGCAACATGCATGCTGGGGGGGTTTCCATGTTCCTTTAAATTAAACACTATTCTTAGAAATATTACAAAGTCACTCATTTCTTGCAGAAATACTTCCACATCGTAAACACATTCTTTCTGGGTTAACAGATCATCCTGTGCATAGGCAACAGCGCATCAGTCATCACCAGAGCATCGGACACACGCAGCAAGGTCTGTATGAGACCATTCTGCCCAGATCTGCACTGAGTTCCCACAGCATCTGCTCAGTTTAGGACAGAACAGTTCTCTTCAACCCTAAACGTAAATCTCCCTCTCTAAAACACCCACTAGTTCTAACAATCATGTAAAAAGGACTAAAATTGCCCCAGTCCTAGCAGCACCAGGTTGCCCACAATCTCATTTAAAGTTGTTGTTAACTCTGCAAAGCATTTTTCTACCCAGCTGTTGTTCATTCCCATCTCTCCTGACACCCTGCTTTCTGCGGGGTCAGACCCTGCCGGGTCTTCAGGCTTTCGCTGTTGTCCTACTTGATTCATATCAAGCACAGAGCAACTGACAATATTTCAGTGTTTTGTCCCATTCATCTACAAGCACAGCCTGCAGTACTGCTAATTAGGAGATTAGAAACAGGGAGGAAGCAATGTTTGTACTGTAAGGCACTCATTAAAAAGCCCCTTTTCCCGGTCTGCAGATAATTCCTCTCTAATATGGGAGGAAAAGCTGCTGGTATTCTCCCCAGTGTTTTGGAAACTTGCTGGGGGGGGTCAGCCCTTTTCCAGCGACACGAACAATGTTGTTAATCCAGCACTGCCAACCCTGACCCATCCCAGCAGCCGCTCCCAGAGCTGCTGGATGCACTGCCCTTCCCAAATTCAGTTAAACTGCAGATTGGAGCAAGACTGGAGCTGAACACCCACGAGGTATCTCTTGTCTTTGAAGGAAAAGACCATTAAATAATTAAAGAAATTCCTCCTATTGAATGTAAAACTGGTTGAATCTGGGCAATGCATCCCCAACCCGCCGTCGGTTTCAGGCTCCGATGCGAGCGATAGCAAGCCATGCCAATGCCCTGCAGCACATGAGCGAAGCTTCCCGCTGGATTATTAGGTAGCGAACAACGAGAAATGTGTTCTGAGCTTTAGCTCCAATGGAAAAAGCTACACCAACAATTTCTTCATGAACCCCGCGCAGCAAAGAGCACACGTCTCTCTGCCGCAAACCAGAGAGGCGGTGAGCAAGATTTCCAGGCTAACAGAAGCAGCCAAGCCAGCTTTTGGGATGCAGCACTGGGGTGAAAGGCAGAGCTCCCCCCAGACCAGGCTCTGGACAGCCAGAGCTGAGGTACAACACAGTGAGACACCATTCTAACGTGTGTCCTGCTGCCTCAGTTTACCAACACAACTCACTGCAAAACCTGTGTTTGGCCACTGAGTAGGGTCCCTAGTGACGTCCCTCTGACCCCCAGTAAAGGTGGAAAATAGCTCTCAGAGAAAGAAAAGGTCTGAGAGTTGCTCTGTTGGCAGGGATGCTCATGCTTTGAGGGGTGAACTCAGACCTTCACCCAAGACAGCTAAGACTGAGACTGCTGCACGAATGCAGCAGCTCCAGGGTCTGACCGCCCTCCCAGCCCAGCCCAGCCCAGAGACACCCACGCTGTTAGATGTGCCCAAGAGCCAGGCCTCCACACACAGGCAGCTCCCACAAAACACCCCAAACACAGCCACGGTGTTGGACCACCCAGGGACACGCCATCAGAACTGGGATCAGAGAAGGATGCTTCATGAGAGCATGAGACGTGCCCTGTAGCGGGTGAAGGTCCAGCCAGCTGCAGACCTTGCCTCCGCCAGCGGTCAGTAGTGGATATTTAAGGGAAAAGTTCAAGAAACAGGACCAAAGCGAGGCCTTTCCCATGGTTAGACCTGCCCTCTCGCTTGCCTTTTTCCTCCTCCCTCCTCTTGAGGAAAGCCAAGACAAAGAGTTATTGGACCGGACAGCGGACACATGCAAACCAGATGGCACGTGTCTTGCTGGAACAAGCTGCAGCGTGCGCCGGGTTAGCCCCACTCCAACATGCCAGAACAACGTCCATCCGGTCTTCATCTTCTCAGGAAAGGTGCCAGGTGTGAGTTAAGGTGCCCACCCCACAGATCCAAGGAAATAAAAAAAAAAAAAAAAAAAAAGAGGTGAACAAAGCATGATCGGGGACACGCCAGCACCATGCAAGGGATGCAAAACCGAAGCAGAAGGATCTGGCAAGTACGCCGGGACATCCAGGATTAAACTAAAGGGGGAAGGAGCAGGAGGAAGCAGCAGCGGTGTTTTGTAGATCACTCCACAGCAAAGGCTCAGGCCATTTCCCAAGCAGCAGGATTTGAGAGGTGGCAGCAAGCTGGAGTGCTGGTTCAGGCAGCCGTGTCGTGAGCAAGCCACCAGCAATGTGAGCTCAGGGCAAACGCTGCACACACCTTTTAGGAGAGGAACACGACTGACTGCTTTCTCTGCAGCATGGGCATGACGTTTCTTCTTGGGCGTCCGACGTTCTCCTGTATCTGTCACGGCCTCTTCCAAAGGAGCACCTTTATCTTCCACATCATCTTTTACCTCATCAGAGAGTTTGGCTGTTTCTAGTAAGGGTCCAGAATCTTCTCCCTCCCCAGGCTCAGCTTCTTTCTGGGACATGATTTCAGGAGGCTCTGATGGGGTGACCTCTGTGTCTTCTTCCCCCTTCAATGGCTGTCTCCTCTCCTCCTGGACCTCTCCTGCCCTGTGTGATTCAGTTTCAACAAGAAGTGCCTCTCTTGGTGTGTCTCCGAGGACCTCTTTGGACTTTTTTTCATCAAAGGCATATTCTTCAAGAGCTTCCTTGGCTGTTGCTGGACACAAGCCCATTTCAGGTCCTGGTGAAACCTGATGTCTCACCAGGGAAAGCAAATCCTGTTCAGAAGTTTCATCAATATCACGGTCCTCATCTCTTTCCCATCCACTGGCATCTTCTTTTAATGGAGCTCTGGTAGACAAGGGAGATGGCCGATCTTTAACGTGGGAGTCACCTGTGCCACCCACTCCTGCCACCCTCTCAGTGCGTACATCACGACCCAGCTCCGTTCCCAGCGCTGGATCCACACCAATGCCTTCTCTGCCTCGATGATCCCACAACTCGTTGTCGTCTTCAGATGGTCTGGAGCCTTGGTACATATCCAGGGGTATCGGGATGGTGACCTCAATCCTGGTGGGAGCTGCTGCGGGAGCCTTCATTTCACACGACAGAAGAGGCTGCTGAAGAACCCCAGCCACCTGCTTTGTGGGCTGGCTTTCTCTCTTTATTGCATCTCCCACACGCTCCTGAGGGCCAGGCTGCAGCTTTGGAGAGCTTGGCTCCCCTGGAGTTAAAGACGCAAAGGACGAAGCACGGGGAAACAATTAGCACAGGCACGTCAAATAGGCAGGCAGTCATGTAACGCTGAAGAGAGACTACGGACTTCTACTATCAGTCTAGAGAATAAAAGCAAGTCCCACATCGCCCCACGGAGCAGACAACTCACTCCTATAGTGACTTTTGCCTTTAAAGAAACTCTGATCCCCATGGGAACCAGGAGCAGTGACAGCCACAGCAGGTGGGGTGGCAGACCCCTCCCTGGACCTTGTCTCGGAGCTGGTTGGTGTGTCCCAGGCATGTGCCATAAAGGCCAGCATCAGCCACACCTGCGCTCTATGACCTCAGTCAGCTTTAGAGGTTTTCAGAAGCCAGAAACACACCCATTTCCTCATCTAACACCACCACTGGACCACCAATTTGCTGGTCAGTGAGCACCTCTTCTTCCCTCAAGAGCCCGAACAAAACAGGCCAGACGCCCTCCCCTCCTTCACGGGCTCAAAAAATCCCTTCAAGCTCTCTCCCTCCTTGCAGGAGATGTTCATGCAGACACGGCACCAGTGACATCCTCCCAGAGCTCAAACCATCTCTGCTTTTTTCTCCAGAACATTGCTCATGAGCCTGGGGAAGCTCCTACGTCTCCTCTCTCCCTGCTGTGTATTTCAACAGCCAGTGAAGCAGACCACCTCGGTGGAAAGCACTAGGAGGAAAATGTGGCTGCAGCCACGTGGCCACAGCAGTTCTGGACTGTGCACCCGCTCAGGCTCATCAGAGCTCCAGCGGTGCTGCCACCATTTGGGGTAGAGTAGAACATGTGACATTTAAAACCCAGAACTTAAGGTCACAGAGACACAGATCTTGTTTTTGGGAGGGAAAAAAAGAGAGAATTATGTTCTATCGCTGATCTCATGCATGACACAGACCTTCACAATTTCACCCAACAATTGCTGCATTAAGCCATATGTTCTGGTTGAGCTGCAGTTTTTCTGTTAGAAACTCATTCAGCTGAAGTGAAGATGCACTGAGCAATGGAGAATCGACCCTGAACACAGGTAAATCGCTTTAAAGTCAAATGCCCTAGTAAGAATGTGCATCTTATCTTATCAATTTGTCCATCTTCAAATACTCTTTGGTCTTTTTGAGCACTGACGGGGAGCACTAAAGAGCCTCAGATCAGAGCACTTCAGTACTGAGATTCCAGTTGTTGCTTTGCTAGATTAACAAACAAGACTAAAACAAGAAAAGAAGTAGTCAAGACTGACTCAGTTTTTATCAACGTTTTACCAATTTTATCCACAACAGTTAAGTGAAACCACCCCACAAAGACCTTGGAAATTGTGGTTTAAGACAAATCCTAAACTGGCACCTATTGGCAGGTAATATTTGAAATGTGGCATCACGAGACCCCTTTTATAATCACAAGGATCTGAAGAATGTTTAGGCAGTAGCCAGCAGACCATCCTGGGTCACTTCTTCTGCAAACGAACAACATGACCATTAACGACCGCTGGCGCAGAGAACTGGACAGTCAGGTCCTTAGCTGTACTTCCATACTCCAGGAGCTGTCAGTGGCTCCGAGACAAACATGCAGCACGAAGTCGAGAGCTGGCAGAATGCCAGCAGAGCGAGAACTGGGCATCAGAAGACACTTCTCCACCTGTGACTCCAAAGGCATTTTAACACGCTCCATCTTCACTGAAAGATCATTTTTTCAAATCCCGCAACACGAAAAATTAAGGTAGCTAGTAACAAGATATCCATGACTCTGTGTGTGCATTGTGAATCATTTTCTTCCAAATCAAAAAGAATCACGTCATCATTAAAAGGACGCAGCAGATGTGGCACTCAGAGACACGGTTCAGTGGTGGACTTGGCAGTGCTAGGTTAACGGTTGGACTCAATGATCTTAAAGGTCTTTCCTAACCTAAAGGATTCCATGATTCTATGATTCCAAGTCCACTTTCAGAGAAGTAACACTTTACATAAGAACCTAGAAATGTCATATAGATGTCATTTCGGAGTTCCAGTTAGCTGTATGTCCCCATATCTGACAGCTGAAAGATCCAAGGACAGTACAGAAAGGTCTTAACAAAATCTGGTGAGAAACAGCAGCTAGGACCAGACTGAACAGGGCAGACAGAAGAGAGAACTTCACCCCCCTCCTGCTAACAATTCTGATTTCTTGTTTGTAGCAGCACCACTATTTTAAATACAGAAGGGTTGCTAGTCCAAGAACCACTGGACAGGCAAGCAAGGGTTTTATTTTAATTGCAGGGAGCAGACTGTGCATAACTGTGCTTATCTGTGTGTGGAAAGCAAAGATGACCTGAATTCCGCCCTGAGCTGAGAAGGCAAAGACCTATTTCCTTCTTTAAAAGGCACGGATGTCTGTAAATGCACTAATGCAGCCACGAGGAGGAAAGACGCTGCTCAAGCAACTGGAGAATTTTTTACGTCTACTGCACAGGAAACTACCTTACAAAATGGGGTTTAACTAAGATTTTAACCAGCGCACCAAATTAGCGCTATGGCGTATTAGCACTAGCAAGACAGCAATATCAAAGTGAGATTGAACCCGTAAGTCCGCCCCGTTGGGCACAGAATTAAGCTAGCGCTGGGTGCTTTGGGAAATCCCATCCTGAAGTTTTCCATCAAGTCTGAACTGAGAAGAGTCACGAGAGGTTTTTCAGATAGCCAAGAGGTCCCTGGATAATTTCTCGGCTTATCTGAGCAGATGTACAATTAATGCTCTATAAACACTCACTGCCCACCGTGCCTGGCTTTGTCCCATTCCCTGAGACCGGGATGAGAATGTCAGGGCATCAGTGAGTAGGTTTGAGACATGTTTTACATTAGAAATAGACAGTAATTAAACAATTCACTTATTTAATGTGTGACGTGCAGGGCTCAAAACCGACTCTGTTCAACGCTGAGCAGCTCCTCCCGGCCAGCTGCACCATCCCCGCTGTGTTTATCACCTTCTCTAGCCTGGAGGATGCCCTGTTCTGCAACCGGACAAACAAGCACCAGGGCTTCGGCCATCTGAGAGAGAAATTTGGTACATGAAAAGCTGCAGTTCCCTGAAATGAGTATGTTGGAACATTCAAAGCATGTATGACCCTCCCCTGTCAGGAACAGGGAGAACTGCACAAACGCTCACACAGTGCAGAGCATTTGCGTTACAGAAGAAAATTCCCAAGCCAGTAGCAACCAGCCGCATGTGGGCAGCAGTAACTGGACCCCAGCGACAGAGGATTCACTAACCTTGGGCAGCATCTCCTCCAGCGTGGTCCTCCAGGTTGGGAGTGGCTCCTACGCCCGCCTCTTCAGCTGGTCCCAGTTCAGAGAAAGGAGGGAAAAAACACGATGAAAACAAGAATTAAGTTTAAGCGTGTGTCTGGAGAATTTCTTTACCTCCCTGCTGACTCTGCCCATCAGTGCTGTACCGTGAGCAGGGCAGCATCAGAAAGGCACTCAGCCCACGCCGATGATGGATCTACATAGATCTATTCAGCCTGTAGCAGGCTGGAGGAGCGTTTCACCGACTCGCGCATCTTGGGTGGCAGCTTAGTACAAGCTCCTTCAGGCAGAGGTGCAGAAAACAGGCTCGTTCAGGAGCAGGGAAACTTGTGAATTTATATCTCCTCTTCTGCCCCCACATAGCGTTTACGTTGCTGGCAGCACTCTGAAAGCCTGACTCTTACCTGAGCCCTACCCAGCCTGCTGTAAGGAACTCTGCAGAGGCTACCTGGCACCAGTAAATCTGTCTGATATAAATCTGATGCTTCAGGAAAACTGGTACATTCAAGAAGCACAACTTTCTTCATAGACGTGATGGTTTGTCTCTATCAGAATTTTTTCAATTTATGACTACTTTCAAACCAGCTTAATCACTAATATTTGTATGTCACAGTTCTATGGTCAAACCAGGACTTTCTCTGTCTTCCCCATTTTTTTCCAAGGAGTTCAGGACATACTGCTTCTTCCTGGCTCCCTGCTACAGTCAGATCTTGAAGCAGAGACTGCACATCCTTGCTAGCAGGCAAGCGACTCTGCGTTTCAGCCCCAGGCTCCACCGGCAGCCTGGGGACTGGATGCAGGACAGACAATCTGGCTGCCCGAGGGAGTGTGTTTGGGCTTGTTTCAGCGTTTGGGCATTGGCAGAAGCCCATTTCCACCCACCACCTTTCTCAGGTCCTGCCTGATGCATGCAGGAAAGGACAGCAGCTACTGCACAGGGGACACATTCTCATTTTTCACATACAGACCTGACTCTCCCAGGAGCTCCTGCCCTCTTGTACACACACAGGACTACTGCAGCTCACTCCCTTCTCACTCTGCCTCCGGAAGACCCCCATCCCTCCCTGGAAAACCAGGCCCAGGTGCAGTAATTCCCCACAGAGCATTCAGGCTGAATTAGCCACTTCACTTCCTCTGCATTATCCTTAAAACATACCAGCGGACAAAGAACTGCTGCAGTGGCCTGGTTTTCACCTGTCACTTCAAAGACAACGGCATGAGCCAGGCTGGACGAGAGTGAGACAAGCAACAAGGTCCTGCGGTGACACCTCTCCTCACCAGCACAGCAGGGCTGCTGGCAGAGGGGCAGAGATGACTGGGATCGCAGGTAAGCGCTTAGCCTGGATATGGGAGGCAAAGCCACCACAGAGACACCAGATAGAAAGATTGTGAGATGTGGAGCTGAGAAAGAGAGAAGAAAAGGCTGCAAGTTTCCCCCAGGCTGAGGAAGGCAAGAGGACAATTATAAGCTAGGAATTATTTCTGCAGGCTGTGGAGAAGAAAGAAGCACGTGTAAGGAGCAAAGCACGCCTGCAGGAGGTTTTGCAGCGTTATTTTAAAGCACTAACCAGTCCGGCTCTCTGCTGTGTCTGCATCAAGAGATGAAACTGCACCTTGGCCTCCCTCACCTGTGGTTCCTTCTGGGATCTCCCCATGCTCTTCGACACCACCCTGATCCTCGTGGTCTCCTTCCTCCACTAAAGGTGCAGTGGCATCTGAAAAACAACGCAGCTTTCACACAGCCGGTGAGTGGCAAAACCCTGCGGAGGCCAGGACATGCCTGAAGAACTTTTTGCTCAGAAAAGCACTCGACCCCCTCCCTTGAGCCAGTGCTGGAGGAGGGAGACAACCGAGCACGACACAGCAAAGCCAGTATCGCCAGGACACTGTAAGCTGTCCCCTCTGCCACACAAATCACACATCTCCAGCGTACTCCTTACGCAGCTGGAGGCTTCACCATAAACACTGTCTGAAGATACACAGCCAAAGACTGGTGCCTGGTCTATGCACAGCCATGCTGTCTGCATGGGGACATCACCCGGCTGGAGCAGGAAAGAACAGCTCCCATCGTCATGACAGCCCTGATCCAACTGGAAAGAGGGACAACATCATCCCCTTCTGCACCAGCCAGGCTTTACATACTGATTTCTTGAGCCACATACATGGGAACAGAGCCACTCCACAGAAGATCACTGTTGGCCCACACCTCCAGTGGGACAGGGCTGGAACTGGTCAGCATCTCTGTCCACCTTTCTTTTAGATAAATTTTGCAAACGAATGCCTTTACCTGAAGTCTCCAAGAGACAGTTACTTGGGATTAAAGCAGCCAGAGGAAAACAAAAAGTGAAGTTAATTAAAACTGTGCACAAGTCTCTAGACCAGTTCAGAATTAGATTCTTTCTATGAATGCATTCAGATAACACTCTGGACCAGCAGGGACATGGCCTGAGTCCTACCAATATGATCTTTACATCCCCACAAAGCTTTGGTTTATGTATAGACTCTGCCCATCTCCTCATGCTGTACTAATGAACATATAAATACAGAGGGGCAAGAAAAGAGCTGTGAGGCACAGCTGACTCTGAAGGGGAACACAGCGACCAGGATGCACTGTCAGTATCCCAGGAGAGCACAACGATGCAAACCACTGGCCCTGGGAGCACGCCACCTCAGATTGCTCCCAGCTGTGCTGAGCTAACGGGAGCTCGCGGTCACCGTGTAAAAAGTCTTCAGGAAACAAACTGCAAGCAACCTCCTGAACTATAATAAACACTTCACCTTCTCTTGCCTTCCAACCCACTCTCCACCTTTAAAGGTCATTATCACATTCTGCAGAGTGGCAAACATTGCTTGTGATGAGACTAACGAAGAGCATTTGTGCAAGAGTGCAGACACTCCTCCTGAGAAACCCCACCAGAATACGGCACAGCGAGTCTTTCGGCAAGGTTCACCACGACCCCATCCATCATGGTTTCAAAGCAGTAAGTCAAAGAGCTCCCACCTTCCGTAGTTGGGGTGCTCTTAGCGTCAGATGTTTCAGAAACAGGCTCATCCGATCCGTCATCGACTGGTATCTGAAGGGGATAGCCTGGAAAACATTCAAATACTTAGAACAAGTCCTTGGCCAGAAATTATGGCTTGTGCGTTACGACCCCTGATTGCCCAGATCCACAGCAGCAAGAAACTGTCCTTGGAGAGTATAAAACACCTGAACTAATAAGCAAGCAAAGCGTGAAAATGCCAATCAAAAGTGCCAGTGTCATCACCAAAAGGAACAAGTGGAAACCCATCAGCAAAAGCAAAGCCCAGTGAACCGAACAGCTAGAAACAGCAAAGCATGGCACGAGAAGGAAAGGAGATCTTAGCAACGTAAGCAGAAAAGATGATATACAACTTCTGAGCCACTGTTGTCCCCTCTGCCATTTCTGGAGCCATTAGCCTCCCTCCCAGAGCAGGCTGCTGAACGTAACCATGATGTGTTAATTCTAATCATTGCAAACCAGCAAGTCTTTGTAAAGGGTTTGGTGCAGCACATAATGTACTGTGTGAAGACTTGGTTGCAAAAGTCATCTTTTGGAAGAGTAGGGCAAGAGGTACAAGTCTGCTCTCTGCAAGGAGTCTGGGCAAATAAAATAATGAGAAGTGGAGAAAACAACTTGGAAAAGAAGATTCAAACTAACACAAGCAAAACCCCTGGAAAGCTGTGATGTGCGAAGCTGGGGCTGCAGGCTGAGAGGAGCTCAGCCTGAAATGCATTGCAGAGTCTGGGATGAATGGATGCTATGGATTCTCTCCAGGACAGAGGCAGTCCATTTGTCTGGTGTAAGCTGTGTCCAAAGCACCTCAAGAAAAGAAAATTAAGATGACGTGTATATGGAGCATATCCGGGAGTGAGTCCCACTAGGTTTGCTGGGTTTCCAAGTTCAATTGTGGACCATGATGGAATGAGAAAGGAAAAGCTTCTGGAGAAATGCAGGTCTGAAATACGGTGCAAAAGATTCCTGTATGGCCCCCGCTCCCAAAACTCTCTGTTCAGTGCTCCCCAACTCCCTGTGCAGGTGAGAAAAGCAGGCAGCAAGCAGCATCCTTGAGCTGTGTTTCCAAATAAAAGCAGTGCTGGATTTTTATAGCAAACTGAGGAGTGAACACAGAAATATACATTTGCAAAGCTGCAGCAGTAAGATCACCACTGTTCTGGATACTGGGGGTGGGTTGTTCTGCTCTTGCTGGGCAACAATATCAAACAGCAGCATGTTCCTATGACTACGAACATCTGAGCATCTTGTGGGCTACCCACTGCCCACCGGCTGCAGCCAGCTGATCCCCAGTAACCTTCCAGACACACATCCCATCTCCTCCTGGCCATCCCCAAGGACCCTCCCACCGCCACGCTGGCCCCACTCTCCCCATTTAGGACATTCTCTCAGCGGTGGGTGAGGCAGGTCCTTTACACTGTCTCCTCCTGGAGGTGCTCACCTGATGGGATGTGCTTCTCCTGGCCAGCTGCGTGATCCTCCATCGTGGTGACGTCCTGACACTGCTCCGCTGTCTCTCAGCAAAGTTACCTGAAGAGGAGAATAAAAACAAACACCCATGAGACAAAATCTGACACAACACGCCTTCACCTGGAGCCCAGTTGGTGCGCTCCCACCTACCGCCCCATGAGATGGTTTCAGTTTGTCAGCCAGTTTCCAGGAGCATTAAACATCCTGTACAAGCAATCAGCCAACAAGAGCCAACCATCTTTTCAGCCACTGTAAGACGATATACCTATTTTGTTCCCTGAAATCACACCACTGTGCTCAGGGAAGGTCACAGCTCAAGACCAGGGCCAGGCACTCTTAGAGAAGAGGGTCTTGCCTGGTTGTGGGGCTGAGATGACAGCACAACGGCTGCTTAACCCCGAGTCCTTCTTGCAGTGCTCAGAAAGCCAACACCATGGTATGGAGCAGGGCACAGTAAATAGCTCTGCACGCTGGAGCAGAAGTAGAAAGGGGCTAAAATTCAGAGTTATTTTTCTAACGTGCATTTATTTGCCAAAGGAAATGAAGTCACCAACAAACATCATCCGCTCCTGTGAAGCAGGGACTGTGTCTCTCCTTATTCTCCATGCTGGCTGGACAGATATCGCTTTTAGTTGACTTCCTAATAGCTGATATAATTACAGCCATTGGCAGTGATTAATAATCAGCTATTAGTGTAATCGCATGTTTTCCATGACCGTCAGGAGCGAATGAATCCAGCAGTGAAGCTCAGGTTACCAGCAGCAAGAAAGCAAACTCACGTGGTTTTGTTTGCTGGCAGTAAATCAACTGGATATATGGAACCATGCAAGAGAAACTCCAACGCTAGTAACCAGATCCCTCACCCAGCTTTTTTTAAGCCTTAGCAAGATGACTGTGCAATTTAATTTCTGCCTTAGCTACAAAGCCATTTGACAGAACTGTACCACGTAATTTCAAGAACTTGTCCTGACAAGAAAACACCCATAAAAATTGAGGTATAAAGTAGGAAAGAACCAAGTACCTAACTCTTGCCCCCCAAAATGGTTATCTGACATACGGTGGCCCCCATCCCAGAGCGCAAAGGATCATATTGATTATATCCTGGTCTCATCTGGCTTGGTATTATTTACAGGCCTACTTAGCACAGGGCACAAAAGCAACTTGGGCGTGAACAGGAGTGTAAAATGACACACAGATGTGCTGCTCGTGTGTGTCTGCGCATGTGCGTACACAGAAGAGTGACCTCTCTGCCCCAAACGCACACACAGGGCTGGGTACAGTTTTCCCCATGCATTTTTTAGCAGGAAAACACGATGGGAGAAGCAGTTCCCACCTCACTCACAACCGGTGGTCCCTAACAGTCCTCCCAGCCCAGCTCAGTTCACTGAACAACTACAGATACTAATGTCTTTGCTTCCCAGCTGCAGACACAGACGCAAACCACTCAAATCTGCTGCGCTGGATTGAAATGAGGCTTATTGTTTCCTTATTCTGCCTCCTTTTCTCTCTTCCTCCCACCTGTTTTTTGGCAAGAACAATTAGTGTCTCCTCCAGTCTCCCTGGAAAGATATATTTAGTCCTTTCTTGACAAGAATGTCCTGGAACACCATCCAGAGGGGACTTCTAGCTTGACAGCCAGTGAGCTCGCATACCCCACCGGAGGCTTGTCTGCTGGCTCCACGGACAGTGTCTGACACAGCCGAAGATCTTCCACTTTTCCTCTGAATAAAGCATTAGCATCTGTGCAACCCTGGCACAACAGCAGCGAGCAATGATTCAGCAAAGGCCAGTGGATCTGCTGGCGGGCGCGCAGGGCCCCTGGTCACAGGCCTGACTGTCACCCTGCTTCCCACTGACCTGCCAGCGCTGGGGCTTTTCAGCACAGAGAAACGGCCGGCTGTTTTCCAGAGAAGCTGATGATCTTCCTATCTGTCTGAGCTTTTCAAGAAGACCTTTAATGCCGTGCTGCTCACAGCCGGGCAGGGACAGCCCCCGTTCCCACTGAGCTCCACGCACGGCAGGATTCAGCCATCTCAGAGCTAAAGGTGTGGAGATGGGCTCGGGAGGATGTAGCCATTAATTTTTCAGAGACAGGAGAGAAAGTGCTGCCTCTTCTTTTACAAGGAAAAATGCACCACTGGAAGCCACAAAGATCCATCAAAAAACCACTCAGTGGGACCCTGAGAGCACCTGAAACCTGTCTGCACCTTACAAAACACCCTGGACACAGTGATTTTGGGGGCTGATGCACGGTTTGCTACGGAGAGCAGAAGCAGCTCCCAACAGAAGCGGCACAATGTCCTCCTGCTGTGTCTGCAGCAGAGGAGCAGAGTCACTCTGCACTGGAGCCACTGTGTGCAGCAGTCCATGGTGGAGAAGAACAAAAACTCCTCAAACTGTCAGGAGTCAAGGGGCAGGGAGGGGGATCCAGCTCCCACATGGCTCCCACAGGATCTTGCTTTTCAGTGAAGAAATGCCCACTCAACAGATGCCTTTCTCCCAAGCGCTGCCCCTCCTGTGCCGGCTCGGGAAGCGTTTCCTACAGCGTGCCCTGCGAGGCCTGGCAGGGCTGAGAGTTAAACCCATTACAATTGGGCTGATGAAATTTCATCAGTACCAGATAAGCAAATAAATAACATTAAGCACACAAAGCAATTCAATGGGTAAGTACGAGTAAGCCGCCATCACCATTATCTCTAAGCTGCAAAGCTCTCCCAGCAGAATTCGAAACACACCGGCCATATAATCATACTGTCCTATTCACCAGCCACGTCAGCCATAAAGACATTTTATGCCTCCCGGAGGTTGCTGAGCTTCATTCTCTCCCTCTTTCTTCTTCATCCACTGTAGACAACAGTTAAAAACATTGCTCGCTCGAAACTGTGCTGACGATGCACACGGTTTTGGGACAGATCTCCCCAGTTGAAAGCAAGAAGCAAAACGCAATTGCCTATATGCAAACCCCTTCCTATGCTAGAGGGAAAGTCCCAGCTTTGCTTTGGGTTTTCACTCAGGTAACAAATTCATATGACTAAAGAGAATTTAAACCTTCTTAAGACTGCGTATTTTAGACTACTTTAAAATGGTGTAAAAATTGTGCATTTGAGAAACAACTTTGAATTTTGAAAAAAGTCTATAATGATAACCCTACTTGCTTTCCTTTTCAAGTGGGGGAAGGGGAAATCCCTCTTAGGGGAAAAACATAACATGAAGGGGAAAAACATATTCTAAAAACTGTCAAACCAGCCCCACCTTGAAGCAATGGTTCAGTAATGAATAATTACAGCAAGGATAGCTGCGCAGAGATAAACTTCGGCAGCACCCTCTGCATGACAGATAAAAGCACAAACCCTCCGAAGAATCTTATCCACTTCCAGCAGAACTATTCTTGTTAACTAGGGACACTATCTAAAAAACAACAGCCTATCCCATAATTAACAGCTCCGCCAAACCTCACACTTTTCAAACCTGCAGCCCGCCTTTCGAGAGCGGAGGCGTACCAGCAGTCATTTTGAGCTGCGCAACGAGGGGGACAAAGTTTTTGTTGCCAGGAGCAGGAGAAACAGGCGGATTTCTGGCAGCACAGGCTCAGCCCAGAGGCACCTCGAGCATTTGCTCTGGATGTGCCACCTAGTCAGGGCCCTGAGCATAAAACCTGTTGTCTGAGAGGCAAACTGGTGAGAGCCCGGCCATCTCCTGCCACCAAATGTAACTGCTTTGCCATTCGCATCAGCGTTACGATGAGATGCAGGCTGTCACGCAGCGTATTTCACTCCCAAGCCTGGAGTTGCTTTTCCCAATGATGCAGGATCACAGAGCAGTGGCCTCCGAGCCTCCAGCTGGTGTGAGAGTTGCATATTGCCATCCCCGCCCTCAGAGCGGTGTAACCTGGAGAGGAGCGGGTATTCCTGCTAGCCCCAGAACAGTCCCTGCTGGCCTGTGCTGTACAAAATGTCAGGGGCCAAAAGCCAAAATAGCAATTTACACCCCAAAGAGCCCAAAGCATACAGGACCACGTATCCAGGACGGAAGAGCCTTGAGTGAAACGATGCAAACCTTTAAGAGTCATCGACAGCGCTGATGTTTAGGTCAAGAAGTGAAAGCTATTAGTCAGCTTAAAGTCCACAAGACACTTAAAGAGGAAAAAAAATTTAATTTTCCTTGTGGAGCTTGGCAAGGATACTGAAAGCAACATCACTGACCTGACACCAAAGCCCATTAGCTTTATGTGATGGTTCCCACGCTCTCTGCAAAACCACACACCGCCTGCTGTCCAACACCCACAGAGGTCTCCGTGCCAGCCCACAGCCAGCCTGACCTTCCTTCACTTGCAAGAAGCGCTGATCGTGAGTCGAGACACCACAGCCACATCCCTGACACCGTCCTGCATTCGTGCCCAGGAGAACCAAGCCAGAAATAAAAGCACTGCTCTTCTGCCTCTGCCTATTCTGTAAATTTATTTTCTAAATAGCTTGTTAGGCTTGGAGGCATCGATAAATGGCTTGGTCTGCTCTGGCAGCAGAATCCAAAGCTACTAGAGCACAGCTGGGATGGCACTGCTTCTAGTAAAGCCAACTGCTCAGTTCACAGCAACCTCCCGCCCCAGCACAACCCACACACATGAAAACTGGTCCAAACGAAATGACTGCTGCATCCTTCCTCCAAGAGGAACTGTAACAACAGCTACAAATACTATTTCATAAAGAGAGAAGGAGAACGGGGCAGGCCTATACAAGCCAGGACTAAAAAAGATAATTAAATCAATAAATGAACAAAATACATGAGAAGTTCCCAGCTATGTTTCCCCCAAACATTTAAGCCCTGTTTATAGGTCATAAACCAACCCCAGGTGCTGGAAATAAATTTCTCCTGGCTGGTGACCCCTCTGCGCTGCAGAGCACCAGGCTGCATGGTGCCACACAGCCCCGTGCCCAGT
>NW_010126198.1:13746-16650 GCF_000699245.1 Pterocles gutturalis | reverse complement strand
TCCTGCACAACCAGCAAACTGGCACCCCGGCCGTCTTTCTGGAGCGCAGTCAGGACACATCACCACCAGCACAAAGCCCCAGCAGAGCCCTCATTCTGCCGCCGCCCCGGCTAACCACACACAAAGCCTCCAGCACTCTCCGCCTCAGAAAATTTAGATCCCAAATTAAGTTGGACAGCCTGAAGTCTTAATCCCTTGGCAAAAGGTTTCTCCGCAAGGTAAATAAAACCAGGGCTGAAAACAACGTACCCTACTGAGAGTGGCCCAGCAGCGGAGGGGGAAGAAAGCAGATGCCAGGGACCACACAGCTGTGCTTCGGTGGCACTCAGGCTTGCGTAATCTGTGCCAGACGACATCATTAGCACTGTCACAAAGGAGTACGAGAATGCATCTTCGCAACCCTTCTGGTGCCAGGAGATGAGTGCTCCCACGATGCCCGTCCAAGGAAAGTGGGTCAGCAGCTGTACCCCACTCACCCGTGGGCCCAGCAACACGCAGGGCTACAGCCGCAGCCCGAGGGTCGACGGGACACAATCCAACAGCTGCCGTTTCTGAACGGCCGCGGGATTATCCCCAATCACATCAGGAGAGGTAGAGTCTCGATCTGCAGAAACACCAACCGCACAGCTCCAGGAATCACGAGTCTGGGAGCTAATGGTTCGATTTACATACACACAAACCCCAAAATAAACTAGGCGTTGGCAGATCTGTTTGCGGCTGGGTACGGGGGGTTACTAGCCACAAATTGGTGAGGAAGCAGAGCAAAGAGAAATTTCAGCAGAAGGCGAGTGCAATGCTTTGAGAGATGCTGGCTGGATTCGCACGCTCTGGTACTCATTGCTGGGTCCAGCTCCTTCCCCCCCAGCCACAAAATGTCCAAGCAATCACCCAGCTAATTTCCAGACACGGGCAGAGTAAAGCCCCTCGGCTATCGTGCCTTGTGCTCAGCCACAGCAGTGTCTTCCCTCTCTGTTATTTAATCAGTAAGGGCAGTAAGCACCCACCCTTGTTACTTGAAAATGAAAATTCAGCAAACATGAGCTATCTAAGTGTTACCTCTGAAAGGTGATCAAACACAAACAGGTTTTTAAAAAAGCATCATTCCATCTGAATTACTTAATTAAAATGGAGTGACAGCCCCATGCAATAACATCAGCCTGAAAGGTTGTTCATAATTCATAAGCAACTTCCTTTTCATCTCCTTTGTATACTTTTCCAAGTACTGTTTTTCCAAGAAGCTGACAGTGGAAGAATATGGACGGTGATCTCATTCATCGCAGGCACTGCCTAATATGTAGTGAGCTGAGAAATTACATGGAGTTTCAAATTATCTAGGCAAGAGGCTAGAAAAACTTTCTTCAGGTTCAAAGACAGATGAACGCCTCTTAGTACAATAGGAGGGAGCTGCAAAATAAAATATCTCAATAATGCATATTCCTTCTTTTTTTCTTTTTCACATTTTTTCTGTATTATAGTTCAAGTGACTCCTTGGGGGCCTGGAACTTTTGACACGTTTCCCTAGGGGAAGGACACCTTACATGCAGACGTCAGATGGGTTTGGGTTCACATCAGAACAGCCACAGCAAGGGTGGTCACGCTGGCTTCACGTACACCCATATGGGACCTGAAGGTTACTGAGCTCAGGCCATAAACAGCTCCCACACCAGCTAATGACATATTATTAAGTCTGGAAAGAAGATGGGGAAAGGGGAAGGTGGTGATACTGAGGGCAAAGAAGACCCAAGCAATCAGATGCCATGGTTCTGTACAAACAGCATCAAAAGGGAACAGAAAAGCTGGGTTCAAAGACACGAGAGCTCAGGGAACCGTCAGTAAAGAGCCCTTACAAATCTCACCTCTCCACAGCCATGAGCTCCACAAGCTAACTGCTGGGGGCCACCAGCTGGCAAAGGTCCCCAGGGCGTGCTTGTGGCTAGAGAAAAGCCAAGGGATACTCACGTGCTGACAAGTTCCTCAGCGTTGCTGAGAATTAAACTAACAGAATTTGCCATCCCAAATCAGCTTAGGCCCGTTTCAGCAGCTGCCTCCAAGCAGGGTGGCGATTAGCAGAGCAGATTATCCCGGCACACAACTCCAGCCCACGGCCCGAGCCACAGGAGTAGCTGGACTCAGGAGAAGGGAAATGGTTTTATCTGCATGTCTCTTCTCTGCCCAAATAAAGGGCACCACAAATGTGGCCTCTTCCAAGAACAGGAACATGCTGGGAATCGCTTGAGGGAACACACAGGAGCGTTTTGCATTGTAGGAATATTAACCTTAAATTTTGCGTCAACTGCTATTGACAGCAGCACAAGGTGGTTGCTCCCATCTTCCCAGCAAGGGGGACAGAGGTGAAAGGCCTGTGACAGAGCAGGCTGGGGACAAACCAGAGCAGAAGCCAGGCTCACAGACACCACGACCCGCACGCTCCCAGCCACACTGCTCTCCTTCAGGCAGGGCTCTCTGAAGCCGCACTCAAGCGAAGAAACCAGAAGCAGCTCCTGATGGACACTCCAGGGACATGCAGGCAACAATGCTCCTCCTTCACCTCACCTGAAACCTGCACACCTCCGTGTCAACCTGCAGCACCTACTGCCACTAGTAGTATTGCCCTCCCTTCATCTTTTACCTCTTCTTACCTTTCTTTTTTGTTTTTTGTCTGGTTCAACTGACCAAGTCAAGAGCAACCTTTTGCAATGACTACAGCAGGCCCCCCGCCCCAGCTCTCTCTGGGAGCTTACAGGAGGGCGTTTAAGGGTGAGCACTGCCCCGGAGGTGTCAGCACTCCAGATCACCCTTCTCATTCCATACTGCAATGCAAAGATCAGGCTGCCTCTAAGTCCACTAACTTTAGCTAGATTAAAGCTCTGATCAGAGAGGTTTATGCAGCAGCAAAAAAGGAAG
>NW_010126198.1:0-13716 GCF_000699245.1 Pterocles gutturalis | reverse complement strand
CTCTTTGTGAATAGAGGTAAGAGAAGCCTCTTTGGCAGGGATTTACTAGGCTACCTTCGGATTTCTTCCCAGCCCCCTGCTAGAGTATCTCGCAGTCGTGCATTTCACAGAGCCATGAGATGGTCTCCGGGTGGATAAATTCTTCCTTCCCCAAAATCCTGCTTGCTTGTGAAGCCTTTAAGCAGTTGAACACGTAGAGCGGATCAAAGAGAAGGATGGAGATCTTATTTACCAGCTAATTCTCTTTGACTCTTCCCATCCCAGGCTCAGCCCAACCCGCTGGAAATCAGAGCATCTTCCCTGCTGCTGCAGGTTTTAAGGCGGGCTCACTGGCGTGCAGGCTTGTACCAGCCATTATTCACTTAGCAGAAAATGGTGGAAGCCTAATATTTCCCCTGTGCTGCCTTTCAAAGGCTGTGCTGCACGCTGAGATGTGGCTGAACCACTACGCACAGCAGTACGGCAAAGTCCCCGGCCATCTCACCGGCTGCTGGGAGGAGCCGCTTCCCCGTCTGCCCGCTGCTGCCGGAAAGAATCCAGCAGAGAAGGAAACACGGCACATAAGTCAATGTGTTCTTAGCGTGTTACCTTCTAGCAATAGCAGAAAAGTAGTGTTTGTGTGTGCCTGGACAGTGAAAGGGAATAGAGGAAAGAAAAATTCCCAAAAGGGTCGCTGGAGTCTGAACGAATTAGGACAGTCGATGGCAGGACAGCACTCTGCCCATCAGAAGTCTCCTTTACCTTGGCTGGCAAATTGCACCATGAGGAGGAAGAAATTACTTTCCTGAGGGATTGCATTGCCTGAAGAAAGAAAACCAGACATCCATCCTCAGTAACTGACAGCTGCCACACTCCTCTGTCACTCCCATGGAACAATTATAAAGGATGTTCCTGTGATCAGCAGTCGAGGAAGGTCCCTTTCACACAGAAGTCGGTGGTAAAAGCAGCCTGGCAGGGCTCATCTGTCCTGCGGACGCTCCCAATCTACCACAAGCAGGACTATTAGCGTGGCCAGCAGATTCCCATGGTCATCACAATTTTCTTCACTAACACAAGGTCACAAACACACTGACAGGACCTATTTCATGCTCCAGTGGGTACCACACCACATCCCAGGGCAAGGAAAGGCTGACAGATAAAGGATCACCCCCATTTTCCTGAAGACAGCCGATTTGGGAGGACACTGAGCACTGTCACACCCTTCTTGGGTTCCCAGACAGAGCACCTGAAATGTAATTCAGTCAAAGAGCTGAGAAATACCCCAAAACTCACTCTTTATTAGCCAGCCAGGCACCAAACACCCTCAAACAAACAGGAGGATGAAAACACCCATACTGGCTGATGAGACAGCGTGGAGCCGAGCTCTCCGACGGGCGCTTACTCCATGTAGCAGGTGTGCGAGGCAATCGACTGAAGTGCCAGATAAAGGGGTTTCCAGCAGGTTCGTGAACTCCTCAAAAGCAGCTCTGCTGCTCATCTTCACAGAAGCTCTCCAGCACCGTCTCCATTTTACAAGCTACTGCTTTGCAGCACAGCCGTGTGCTGTAGGACCCAGCAGACACGACTGCCGGCGTGAGAACCAAAGCTCTGCTAATTTCCTTTCTCCGCAGGCTTTTGTAGCGGCACACGTACAACAGCATCCATTTGCTGCGCTGAAGCCACAGGCTAGAGAATTGTTTGAAACCTGGTGTGACCATGGGATCAAATCCAAGCCCTGAGCCACCTGCAGAGTGCACACACCATCGGCACACTTAAGTTAAATGTTCTGCACTTATGTGCCAAAAAAATGCAGGGTCCACTGCAAGGAGAGGAACCCCCTGCAGTGCTCAGCCACGTTCCTGCCAGCCCCATGAATCTTTTCTTTCTTCACCGCAGGAGAAAGCAGCTGCCTTCCACCTCTGCTGCGGTGCACAGAGCCAGCGCCGCAGGGATACACCAGCAGGATTAAGCCTTCCTGGGCTGGGAAGGGCCACATCCTGCACTCTCCAGGAGCTGCTCTAGCCAGCTGGCCTCGGTGCAAGCTGCACACCAGCCTCCTCTCCCCACACCTCTGTGCACAAAGGCAGACGATGCTGCTGTGTTTGGTGCTGGGCTCAAAGGATGCTGACACTGAGCAGAAGAGATCAATGCACAACCACAAACCTCATAAATTAAGAGAAGTTAATGAGAAGGAAACTTCACTTACACCAGTAAATGGAATTGAAAATCTGGGTACTCGCTATCACCTTCCACCTCAACCAAGCTGGTAACGTGTGTGCATGTGGTGCAGCACCACAGGAAGGGCCCAAAAACACGTGGTGGAAAAGGCAGATGCTTTGGCCTCAGAGCAACCATACTTTGACTGTGGAAAGATCCAAAGAGCGAGGCCCCTACCTCAAAACCAGGCAGAGCAAGGCTGTGATTTGACAAGCTGGGCTCAGACCCCACTGCTTGGTCCCACCCTTCTTCCTTACACCAGCAGCACCGCTCCAACCCCCCGGGGAGGTGCTTCAAGGCACTAAACCAGCAGAAACTGAACCCCTCACAAGCAGAAGCCATCTGGGACAGCAGTGCTATGGGTCATCTCACCCCAGCTTTGGGGCACCAACGTAGCAGAGGGGGAAAGCACGGGAGGCCAGTGCTGTACCAGCACCAGCCACCATCCAGCCACACCCTGAGCCCCCCAGGTTTTGCCTCTGGCTTGGAAAAGATGCTGTCAAGACACAAGGTATGTGTTTATTGCTTACTTTGATCTCAGCTGCTCTTCTTTCTTTGATTTCACAGTGCTGACAACATCTCCTGCACCCTGACAGAAGTTCTGTGAATATTCAATGCCTCCACAGTAATGAAGACATTAAATATAAAAGATTCTTCATGCCACAGCTCTAGCCTACAAACACGAGTCATCCTAGCCAGAGGATGGGACAGAACCAAGAAAGTGCTGAGGACACTAACGTTGCAGATTTTCTCAGGCCAAGGAAGACATCCAAGGTATCTTCTCAGATTGGGCCTTCATTTCTTAAGTTATTTTGAGCTGTTTCAACACATGGTTAGAAATCCAAACGATGACAACAGCACCATCTGCTCCAGCTACTGCCACGCCACCATGCCTGGCTTCGCTCTTGCAGCGACAGAAAGGCTGTCCTAGGGAAGAAGACAAGCCAGGGGAGTTTTCCTGGGGAGCACTATTTTACTTCTACAGGATTCACACCTGCAGAGCTCCTGGCTGCAAAAATTGCGGATGCAGAAGCGGTCTCCAGCATGCTACAGCTGAGAGGCTTCCACAATGCCACAAAGAACAGAGAGGGAACGGACAGGGTGTCCGGGCAGTCGAGTTAAGCAGTGATGCTCACTGCCCTCAGCGGTGGCGAGAAGCCCAGGGTAAGAATCTCAGACACACACGTGCAGGAAGAGGCACCACCAACTTGCCTGAAAAACCACAGCTCCCACTGCAGTAGGAAAACCAGTCTCCACATACTCCTGAGACAAACCATCACTGCACAGTGTGCCCGCAGTGCTCACTTCACCAAGCCACTACTTTTAGCCACTCGATACCCAAACTGGGCACCAGTACCCTTTGGCCCCATAGTGTCCAGTTCCAGCATCCCAAAGATGACTGGCAGCACTGAAATGCCTTATCAGGACAGTTCTTCTATAAATACAGGGGAAGGAAAAAGACCTGCATTCTCGACACACTGGTTTCTTACCCTAGAAGAAACAAATATCCCAGACCTTGCAAGCTTTCGGGGCTTTAGCAGAACCTGTCCTCAGCCCAGCAAGTCACTATGCAACAAGACAGGGCTCAGAGAAGGTGATTTTAGGTTATCCCTACGTCTTCTGCATTATTTTTGCTTTTCATGAATAAGGGACACTTCAGATGAGATCAAAAGTCAGAATGTGTTTCCTGAATGTCTTTTTTTTTTTTTTTAAGGCCAAAAGACACAAACAATAGAACATTCAGCAAGTATTTCTGCTACATCTCCCTTCTCATGTTATTGCATAACAGCAGAAGAAACACTGTTCCCTCTAAATGTTCACAACAGACTTATTAAAAACAAAAAGCAGCTTTTTTTTTTTTTTTTTATTAAATCTGTACCAGAAGGGGTAGTAAGAAGATAAATGCAGAAAAAAAATCCTAATCTGGAGGAGTTCAAGAAAAAAAATCAGCAGCAGGAGACCACAGGCTAGGGATGAGTGCATCCCTCACTGAGCTCCGGGAAGTTGCTGCCCCAGCCACAGGGAACGGCTGATCAGGCTGCTCACAGGCTGCCACGGTTCAGCCCAGGGTGCTGGTGTCTGTTTTAGCTCCAAGCTTCAAACACCATGCCACAAACAGCAAGTGAGGGCTGCTGTGGGAGATGTTAACGTCTCATGATACTCAGCACAAGTTTACAGAATTTGAAAGCCAGAGCTCTTGCTTCTAGAACAATGAAAACTGCATTTATACCTTTATTTTTCATAACAAGGAAGCACATTTTTGAACCATGCTGAGGCACAAGACAAGGATTTTGAAGTAAGGATGAAGAGCAAATAAAAACCTTTATACACAAAACACAGCCCTACTGAGCACTCGGATGTCTCTCTCCAGCTGGTCTTTCCCCAGTTTGGGCCACTCGGGATGACAATCAGGTAGCAATCTGTCTTGCCTTGATTCTAGTTTTATCGAGTCAATGAGCAGATTTGTAACAAAAGCAGATGCAGGCAGTGTGAATAGTGACGATTCACATGGGAACCCAGATCATAAATTCAGCCAAAGAGTTGTAAAACCTTTATTTCCTCTCCCAACCCAAAGGCTAAAGGAGGAACAAGTTTAAAAATCAGAATCTATGTGTATTTCATCCTCCTCAGGAATTGCTGGAAGCCCAGTTGGTGCCCCTCTTCATTTTCACAGGGATGAAGAGAGGAAACTGTCTGAATCTAAGACTGCCCCAAGTCTAGGAATTCAGACTCAATCTTCCCCAGTACATTTGTTAAAAATAAATGAGATGCAATCAGTCTCCTCAGGGATTTTATCCTCTTTCAGCTCTAAATGCAGCTCTGCTGTCACACGTGTGATATGTATAAAAGGACAGCCTGCTTCAGAGCCTTACTTCTTGCTTAAAATAATATTGCTCCTGGTCTCAGGTTACGAGTGATCCATTCATGCTCGGTAAGGTCACAGGCTCTCTCTAAATCACTAATACAAAGGCTGGAATAAACAGTGTTGCCAGTATTTCTGTAGTGCTTCTTTTTATTGCATTATCTGAATAGAGAGAGACGATTTGAAAAGGCTCTGACCACACCTAGAGCCACAGCGCTTTGTCATTCCTTATCGAAGGAGGCAGAGTGCGGTTTACGGCTGGTGAGAGATGCTGGCTTCTGTTCTCACACCGAGGTGAGGCAGCAGCAAAGCAAACCCCACCGCAGCCCAACTGCTTTACTCAGCTTACAGAACTGCCTATTTTCACAGATGGGAAGCATTCAGTGCACTTCCCTCTCTGCACACTGCAGGACTTCAGTGCGTAGAGATCCTTATTCAGTTACAAAACTCGTTTTACACATGCTGACCTCCCTCCAGCATCACCCAGGTATGCCCAGCTCCCTCTCACTAATGAGGACTTTCCAGCATTTCACCCAGGCTGTTTCCAGCTATTGTGCCAGGAGCACCAGTAAAGTGTTTTTCCTCTGCACACAAACACTGCTACAACCACAGCACAGGGTTCTGACATTTAAGAACTTAAGCACCAAGAGGTTCTTGGATGTTGACAGAGCCAACAAACCCACGGAGTCAAAAATTCCTCCGTAAGGGGAGTACATGAGCAATAATAACTAATGAAACATGCTTTGGAGCTGAGCACGGACCTCAGACAGCTGTGACAATAAACCCTATTATTAGACACAATAAAAGCAGTGACATATTTGAGAGATTAGGCATTAATAAGTGCCTTCATGTTAAACGGTATTCATGACTCTCTTCCCCTCTCCCCTGGAGGAACCTGGGGGAAGGGAGGAGCTGGCAAGGTAATTCGGCTAACACTAACATAGGGGAAAGACAAGACTCCTGCAAAGTAGGCTACAAAACCATAAAATAAGGATGCAGTGATGACAGCTCAGCAGGGCTATAGATGAGAGATTCCCAGTGCTGGAAGCCCAGTACACGCTGCAGGGAGCTGGGCCCCACCTTGCTCTCAGCAAGTCCAGCTGCCGAGCTCTTGCCCAAGCACCAGGTGCCTCAGCGAAGAGGCTCCCAGAGGCAGAACACGGATGTGGGTCTGCCAGGCAAGGATTAAAATGGAAGGGAACGAGGACAGAACAGGAAAGATTGATGAGAAAGGAAAGGAGATAGGACAGCATGTCCACGTGTGCACATGGTGCTGGGATTTGGCAGGTGCCCAAGATGCACACTCTACTCAGGACGAGAACAAAACCTGGGAGCATCGTGGTAGACTCCTTTCTCCAGCTCATAGCTGCCCTGGTTGCAGATCATTTATCCACCACTGCAACCCCTGCAAGTCTCCTCTTCACAAGCCCCAGAGAGTCACTCCCTTTGTGACAGGATAGGTCCAATACCCTCATTTTAGTCCCACTCTCTCTGAATCTGCAAGCGACACCATAGCTTGAGCAGTAGATCTTCAGCTGGACTTTGACCTGCTTTCCTTTTTGTACCCCACAGCAACATCTATTACTTCTGCTTGCATATGCCTGACAGGCTCTCCGTTATTACACCAGAAGATGCCAAGGGGAAAGCATGCAGTTTTCTGTCCAATTTTGAGACATCCATTGTTAAAAGCTACTTCTACAAACCCCTCCAGCTAGCTGCAGGGCAGCATCATTTGTCTTGCTGATGAGGCAGCAGGTAAAACCACACAGAAAGAAGTAACTTCAGAGGGGCAGAATTTGCTTAGGGTAAAGTTTGCCCTTGAATTCAAAGTAAGAGGGAGCTGAAAATGAACCGCAAAAGACAATTCTGACTTCAGGTTAAATCACAACTTTGGGCTCACTAACACCTGGTGTCTAACACCACAAGCTGCAGCTACCAGCAGAGAGCCCGTGAAGCTCCCCTTCTGTAACACAACCACACAAGCCAGCGTCATCACAGGTCTCACCTGAAACCACAAAGGTAATTCAGCCCCAGCAACTCCTTCCCCATCACATCCAGGATCTGCAGCAGGAGGGTAATAAAATACTCAGCACCTGCACAGAGCTAGTCAGCACTTTGTACAAGGTGGGTCAGCATTAGGAAAGGAACACAAGACATTTACATCTCTTAGGTTTCCTTTACTTCTGACCATACCAAAGTGAAGGACACTTTCAGACAAAAGCTGCATTTTTATACAGGGGCTCCTCTTGCCAGCCTGCACCGACCCAATCACCCTGAGAGTTCACAAAAGGCCAGAGCTACAAACCAACCTCTGGGAAGCTCATCCCAATGGATTACCCCTTCTCTTAGGAAAGTCTCTTCTGGCACACCCCTCCTCTCATTGTTGTGTTCTCAACCCAACCACCCAATGAACACACCTTGAGCCCTGCAAACCAGGACAGGAACATTTTGTAACCTATAAGCCCAGCGCAAGCAAATTTCCATCCTGGAGAAATATTTGACACTATCGTGCAGACATGCTGCTGATGACCACTCCAAGCCTCCTGCTGCTCTCACACTCCTCCCACGACTGCACCTCCAGCCATGGATATCCAACAGCCCCTTCCCTGGACAGGGACCCAGGGAGAAGACAATGTGCACATCTGTCCTCAGCCCCCCGTTGGTTTCACTCTGCACCTCAGCCGAATGAAAGCTCATGTGGTCCCTGTGCTCACCACCCACCACTGGAGAACAATCCCCTTCTCCCTCTGCCAAAGGCTCACCCTGCCACCTGGGCATGTGAAGCCACAGCGGCCAGCCAAGGCAAACGTTGCTTGCCCATCACTTTGCCTCTTATCTTGACAAACCTGCTCTGTCCCCAACTCAATGAGAACAGGCAGAGCTGGCCAGATGTGTCCCCTGCACCAGGAAGCTCACATGAAGTGACATCTGAGAGAAAGCAGCAGAGCTGCTTGTGAGGAAGACACACACACCTTCATGGGACAACAAAGTCAGTGCACCCAGGATCTAAGTCAAGCTTTGATCAAATGAGAGATGAAAAGATTCTTAGGCAGGGAAGAACTTCACCACTCTGAACAACCCCCCTACTTCTCCAATTTCAACTTCAAAAGGGCATCCCAGCAAACACTTCTTCCCAGTGTATGGAAGACAGTTGGTTTATCTCAAAAATGGATCTCCACAACACCACAAACACACACATTGCTGAGCTGGACACGTTCAAGGATCACGGGAGAGGCTTCTTTAGATTTTGAGCCATTTACAAACACCTCGAGGAATTTTATTCTGCAGCAAGTGACTTGACACACTGATGAAATCCATCTGAAATTACATCAGGCACTTCCAGGCAGACAGCCTGGGACAGGAGCTGATGGGGAGCCATGAAGTGAAATGCTGACAAGTGGCAGGAAGCCTGGCAACCCTGCAGCACAAGGCATTCAGTCACACACACACTATTCAAAACCATACAACTGGTTTCATCACCTCTCTTCTAAGTGCTGAAATTTCTCCACAAACAGCACACTTTAATGCAGTCCTCCCTCCTGTGCCTTGTATAATCCATCCCTTGAGACTGCACCTCATCCCGCAATAACCCCATCACCCTTCGTTCCTCCCGTGTGCCTTCAAGCACCACCCCAGACAGCTGAGCTCCCTTGGAGCAGCACACGCTGCCCAGCCAAACAGGACAGCTCAGGGACAAATCCACTCGCCATCCCGGGGCATTAATGGTTCAATCCCTCCAACCACCCTGAAGCAATTCAGGAAGAATATACATAGGGAGGGCACAAAGGCAAAGACAGACACTGACACCAGATCTGCTCTAGGAAGAGGGGTCAGGGCAGGTACAGTGGGGAGGCTGCAAAGATAGAAATAATTAGCCCAACTGCAGCGATAATCCTTTTAGCTTAACAGAAGGTATCCCCCGGTGCTCCCCTTCCTTGGGTATTTAAAGGAGAATACAGGAGCCACGCCGCATGTAATGACTGCCTTTACTAATCAGACTGCTTGGAAGGGAAAGGGAAAACCAGTGGATTGATTTCTGGGGAGCATGAAGGGCTCATTAGACTTGCAGAGAAAATCCACTCAAGTCTAAAGGCACACATCATATCCTCCAGACTCCAGTGTAAACTGCAGATGCTTTCCACCAAAGAACAGCCTACAACCAGCAGATTTCAGTGTGAAACAAAGCTCCAGCTCAGAGATGGAGGAGATCCACCCTGCTGCAAGAAGAGATTCAGAGATTCGTCCAGTCCCTCACAGTAGAGCTGTGCCCAACCTCAAAAAACACTCAAGGGGCTACCTAAAGGGCCACAATTGTCTGCTGTATCCAGCTCAAGTTACTTCTGCAATTACCTCCTTTTCTGTTTCCATGGGTAGGCAGAGCCCTGCGGGTACCCAGTGCATCACAACATTATTTTATTGATGAGCACCCCCAGCTGCAAGGACATGCCTTGGGGTGAGCCCCAGACATCGTGCCAGCCACCTCTGGAGCCTGACCACCACTGTTAAGCAAGCAACATTCCTGAAGTGGAGAGCAGGGATTACACTGGATGGACAGAAAAACCTAGAAAGCCAGCCCAGCTCCAACGCGACTGCAGTACTAGTGAGAGATCCCCCGAGAGCTGCTTGTCCTTCTCCCAGGACATCAGCTGGTGCTGCTCGGAACAGAGGCTGCGAATAGCCAAGATCCTGAGCCTGGGGTTCCTCCTCCACCCAGCTGAGAGGCAGGCACACCAGGGAAACAAGCAGTCACCTCTGATTTTGTCTAAGTCTCAGCTGTTCTAATACAGCTAAGGAGGCCCATTTTGCTTTTGCAAGAAAGGGCTCACAGTACTTTTTCACAGACTACACAGTTCTGCAGACCTTAGAGCAAGCCAAATAGCCAGAAACCACAACACACGACCCTGTTGTTCAGGGGCTTTACCTGTGTGCAGAGCCACGACCCTCCCAAACCTGTGCCGTGTTCCAGCAGATCCAACAGCCGTGACACACCACACATCCTCCCAGCATCACCCAGATGAAGGACCCACGAGTCTGTCACAAGTCCAGGGCGCTTCACTACAAGCTTCCAACTCTCAGTCCAGCCCCACACCTACGTACAGACAGCACACAGCCTAGGAAGCAATAAGCCAACCTACTAGCCGACTGACCTCACCAACCAGCAGGCTAAGCAAACTGGAAAATACTGGGAGCTGGGTGGAAGCCAGCGCCCTGATTCTTTCTTGACTAATTCATCAAGTGTCAGAGCATTACTACAGCTAAATTAGCAGCACTCCCTCAAAAGATGCAGAGACAACAACCAAGCCTCATCAGCATACTGGGCTGGAAAAATAAGCTTATTCTACTCCAGACAAACTCAAATCTACAGCTTTCTTCCAGCTTTTGAATAACATTCCTATTGGGGAAAAAAGAGAACGGCCACCCTCAGCACTTCCCCTCATGATCCAATTTTCAATGCTTCGCAAACCAAAAGGGATTTGTCTCAAAGTCTGAACAGGGACACACCCCGGCACCAGCATCTCAAATGGCAATGCCAAACGCCTGTACAGGCGCACACAGACACCCCGACAGGCACAGCCGTTACAGCTGTGCTGCTGTAAGTGTCAGGACAATTCGCTACTCCCATGCTGATGAACACAGCCTTTCAGAAGAAATGGCAGACACCATCTTATAAGCACTTTCAACATGCCTTTCCCCAGCCGTTTAATAGCCCCATGATGCTGCAAAGCTCAACTTCCAATTGAGCATACAAACATCATCAAGGAGCAATTAGGTCTACTCCCCGCTACTACACAGCAAGACCTGCTCAGCTAAGCCCCAGCAAATACACCAGGAGCACGGTGGTACCAAACCACCTCCAAATCCCGTGGCTGGCAAACCCCTGAAAAAAGACAACGATGCAACATAGATCAACAAGCATTCAATGAAGAATAAGGTTCTCTGAAACCAAGCAGAGGAGCACGAAAGGCAGATGATTAAGACATCCATCTTACTGGCATGCTACAAGTGTCCCTGACTAGGCATACGGGGCTCAGCCTCAACGTGGAAAGAGCAGTCGCAGGGTCACATTTTATCCCATGAGGAGGGCTGCTCTCCTGGACAGAGGAGCAGACTTCCCGATGGCTTTTGGGAAGGCAATGGGAAAGCTGCAGCACTACTTGTTCAGGACAGATACATATGTTTACCTGCTGAAACTGCAGTTCATGAAGCACAGAGGGAATGGGACAGTTTCGTTTGAATTAAATGCCTTGGGAAGGAAGAGGCTGGAAGAAGACAGCAGCGAGGCAACGCAGAGGAAGGAAGATGCAGAGTTAGGAAGACTACATTAGAAGCCTGACCCATAAATGAAGGGTGAGTAATGAGGGAGGGAAAGACACAAAACCCATCCTACTGCACTTGTCACCTGAAGGAGCTGGATGCATCTCCTCTCTGTGGGAGCTCCCCAGAGAGAACAGAGGTCCCATCACTTCTAGCTTCATCCCAAGTGACAAAGAATAAATGTCCATATTTCACCTGTGATGCCACCTCCCCCTTCCAGAGTAGCTAACAGCCTTGCTCTCCCAGGCAGAGACCACAGCATCTCCATGTGTCTCATGTTGATGTCAGACGGGACCTTTGCAACAAGTTCACCTGAAAGCTGCAGATCAGCAGTGAGCTGTTCCAGAGCAGGGCTGAACAAATGGTCGTATTTTAGAGAGAAACAGCCTCTTCATTTATAGGCTCCAAACTATGACAACCATGCTTCTTCACACTTTCACTCATTAAACCAGGCAGAGCTCATTTAGTGCAAGTTTCTCAAGGGTCAACTTCTGGCCACCTTGCTGTGCAAGATGAAGACAGACCCACAGCCCTCAACGCCTCCACCCACACACTAATGGCCTGACAACCTTTTAAGCCACACAGAGCTCACCAGGTGTTTCATTTTAAGCTCTATGTATTCAAGACCCAACTGTCCCAAGATCCTCTCATGCCACAATCAAGCCTTATGGAGCACAGAGACCCAAGTGACCAGCCCCTGGGACAGGCATTGCTTTTTCCCAGAGCACAGGAGCTTGGTCTCAAAAAACAAACCCCACCTGCATCTTAATTACAAAGCCCTGAACACAAGCCTTCATTTCCAAGGGCATTCAGCAGCATGAGGTACCTCTGCTAACACTGCGGGATGGCACAGCCATACACCTCCTTCCAAACACCATTATTCTATCTGGAGCAAGAACATGCAATACTATCAGATGTGAATTATCTGCCTCAAAAACCTCCATGCAGTACAGTTAAGCCAGCCAGCACCTTGCTTTTATCCTTAGCTGCACATCTTAGGGGAAAAAAAACAACAGCATTTTGCATATCAAGATAGAAATAAAGTATAACTGGGTTAGATTATTTCTCATTTCTAGAGAAAATAAGATTTTAACATTCCTTCTCTCAAGAGCAGCCTGTAAACACCCAACTGAGAGCTGTTTTGATTGACCACCTTGAGGAAAAAAATGCAAAAAAATTTTGAACTGCACGAGGAAAACCATTAAATACTCCAAATCTGAGGTATTGGCAGCAAAGGTAAAAACCCTTCATTGCTGTCAGAGGGCAGCCATTGCTTGACAGAACGAATTAATGATCCTCAGTGGTGAATTTTGTTCCACTCATTCAGACACGCGTTAGACATCTGCCCAGATCCACGCAGATAAGCACAGGGCAGCTCAGGAATACGCTGCATACAAATTGCTGAAGTGACAGCTTAGCTCATCTCAGCTGCTCGTTCCAGCAAGCCCGTTTCTACGCAAGACCAGCCTCTCGCTGCAAATGGAGCTGCACCTCGCGTGGTGGTACCACCAGCAAATGGAAGGAGAAACTCCCTTTAAAGTGATGGCAGCTGCCCTCTGCAAACGAACAACAGGATTGCATTTCTAGGTGTTAAGAAAAAAATCATAATTCCCTAACTGAATCCTCCTCCCTTGTGCTAACACAGCAGACAGGGATGCAGGCAGAAATCTCCACCCCTCACCTGAAGGGAGCTGTTTCTACTCCTTACAGGTTTAATTACTCCAAGCCAGGAGGGAAGGTGTGCCACGCCGTGTGCCTAGAAACACCTGGCACAAAAACTTCCCTTTGGATATCTGTGAAGTTAAGACTTAAAACAAAGAAATACTCAGCACCTAAAGGAAAAATGGAAAACCTCAGAGAGGGGGCCAGCCCCACGCCCCGCCTGGCACGATTTTAGGACAAGAACGAACAGGCAGCACAGAAAGAGACCAACGAAAGGGACAAGGGGGCAATTTCAGCACAACACGGGGATGCCTGCGAGGTCTGAGGCACATCCAGGGACCGTGGACACCACCAGTTACACCCAGTAGCACCACCAGCACCCCAGCCCCAAACCCACAGGGCTCTGCACCAGCATCCCCAGCCCAGCTGGAACACACCCGGGGTTTAACAGCCCAGGAACCCACCTCGAGGGACCGTGTCGTTAACGTTAAATACCGGAATCCCTTGGCCGGGTATCTGGGGGATGCAACAAAGCAACTCCGGGGTGCTGTGACCTCAATAACGCTTGCCACCCCCAAAATTCCGAGCTGGGCGTGGACAGCTCCCTTTTTTGAAAGGACTTTTCCTCATGGTTTTCTATTATTAATGAATTTATCATTTTTAATTACAGCTTACCCCCC
>NW_010126197.1:6713-21178 GCF_000699245.1 Pterocles gutturalis | reverse complement strand
GCTGTTGTTCTGAACAGTGCCACATACTTCACAGCAGGATTGCTTTTGGGTGGTTTCAGGGGTACGAACAAGAATGTGTCTCATCAGACTACTTGTTGGCTTGGAGTAAAAGCCCTTTGTGCTGTCTGCGCTCCCCACGGCAGCGTTCGGCTGCGGATGTGTGGCGGGGGTCTGACACCTTTCTCTGAGGTCCTTTCCAACACAAACCATTCTGTGATTCTGTGATCTTCCTCCTTCTTTGTGGTTCTGTGGTCTTCCTCCTTCCACGCTAGTGTCTGTGGCAGAGACAGCCCCGGCAGCGGGACAGGCTGCACCGTTGCAATCCCCCGGGGCTTCTGGAGCTGCTGAGTGCCTTTCTTTTTAAGAAATTGCCTCCTAATTGCCTTCTTTTTTTCCCCCTCTGTGGGGCTTGTACAGAATCTCTCTCGTCTTTCTTAGCAGTGACATACGTGTGTGTTGGCAGCTTGGGGGTTTATTTCTTTCAGCAGACTGGGGAGTAGTAAATAATCTATGTGTGATGTTAGAAACATTTTTACAACAGATGACTAGAGATAAATAGCACGGGTTTTCTTTTAGATGGGTACTCTCGTCCTGAATAGGTAAAAATAAGAAACCAAATGAATTCCCTGGGCGGTGTGACTTCATTAAGCTGAATTTGTCTGATTTTAAGCTGAGGTCTCTCTGTGATAAGTAGCACGGTTGCTGGGAGGGGACAAGAACTCGTACTGGTTCCAGAAGTATTAAGATGCTGTTCGGTGAAGTTTTTCTGTTGTGGAGGAGTTCTGTACCTATAACGTGACAGTATCGTCTCTGCGTTCAGGGGAAAGGATTCCCCGTGAAGTAAGAATTAAGGGAGGGGGATTTATCAATACAAAGGACAAAGCATCTTGTCCTAGTTAAAAGTCACTTAGGTGGCATCTCATACTCACAGAAGGTATGCAGAGGTAAGAGAGAAGGAAAGACTGAGTCCCATGAAATTCTCATGTTGTGGCAGGTTTTGTTACTGCAAAAGGCATCTTCTGGTAGGCAATACAGTGACTTGCGTTAAATATGAACGTCCTTAGAACTCGTGTTTCTCTGGGCACGTTGTCTAAAGTTGTCTGCCACTTCTTTGCTTGTCTCTTGGCTGCTTTTTTCTTCTCTTGTTCTTTACTTGGCTTTCATTCTTTAATTAAATTAGATAGGGTTAGTTCAATAGTGTGCCCCCTGGAAAAAAAAAAAAAAAAAAAAAAAGAAGGCTCCGTTAAAAAGTGTCCCCCCGGAAAAAAAAAAAAAAAAAAAAAAAGAAGGCTCCGCAGTACATAACAAATGTAAAGTCATGTAGAAAATTCAGCTAGCAACTTCATTCTGTATGGAAGGCACGACTTCTTTGCCCTGTATGACAGTGCGCTTCTGGGCGCAAGTGAGAAGGAGGCTGTGGGTTATTCCTTTAAGACATCTGTCTCTCCTCTCTTTGAGAGCTGGTGCATAAAGTTCGCTTTTAATAGTGGTCCTATAGCTAGGTTCAGTTTTCTGAAGATGGAGTTTAGAAAGCTAAAAATGAAGATCCCTTAAAGGAAATTGCCTCAGAAGTGATAGGTTGAACTCCTGGTAAGGTCATGTCTTCAGAATGGAAAACCCCTGCGAGCTCCATGTGCGCAGCTCTAGCACACGGGCATCCCTCATCTCTTGCTGCTTGATTTAATACAATACCTGATTTATTTTTTTTAAACACACCAGGCAGGGGGGGTGGGGGGGAGGGACTTCTGATTCACCGTGGGTAGCCTCAAGTTATTTGCATCCTGTTAGCTTTAGCTGTCTTCTTTGCAGGCTGTTTGGTGTTTATTGTGACCTGATGGCCTTTGGAAGTGTGCTTTATTCCTGGAGCTATTACTTGAACAGCTTTGGTTATATTGGGCAGAGGGAGTGCTTGATGTGATTTTTCTATTTTTTCAAAAAAACCCAAAACTCCTGGAACAGCCTGTGGCACTTTAACTGTAGTATTGGAGTGGCATTCGAGTTGTAAACTCTCTTGTGGGTGAATGGACGGTAAGCTTTCAGACAGGAAGAATAGGAGAAGTTGTCTTCTCTTGACATTCTGAAACATGAAAAATACTGAAGGAGAATATGTGGTATAGTTTTATTCGTTCACTGTCTGGAATTTGGCTTTCTGTATTGTTGAGGACTCCAGGTAATACAAGTGGCTGATACTGTTGGACAAAAAGGAAACGCACAGCTTTTTATGAAACTTGTTATTCCGCTGCCAGTCTTGAGAGGAATAGAAACTTAAAAGATGATAAAGGCTAAATTTCTAGCTAATAGAATCTCCTCCTACATGTAAGACTGCAGAAAGTGCTAGTGGTGTGATTTGGTCTCTGTTAGTTTATGTTATCATGCTAAAAGCAAAGATTTAAAGGTAGAATTGTTTTTTATAGTTGTTGCCTGCTTTTGTTAAGAAAGCCTTGATTAGGTTGCTTTTTAAAAATTTTTGGGAAAAGAGGTAGCTCAGTTTTATAGGACTCAAAAGGGTGTGAAAATATCAGACATCTCCCAGACCGATGGTGTTTAGCTTCAGTGGCTTAGCAGACATCAACAAGGACTGGAGTGAAACTGTGATTTTAGTTTGTATTTAATTGATTATGAATCCAAAACGAACCATAAGGGTCCTCGATCAACTCCCATTATAAGCCGGATCATTAATTTTCCAAAAATACCCTGTTTTGCTGACAGAAGTTTACTTGATAGACTCTCAGTGCTCTGCAATATATTTGTTTGGTGTAATTATCATCAGTCTTAAATTGTGTGCTTTACTAGTTGTTTTATTTGACTGTTTTTAACTACTGACTTTGTTAGCTCTGGTTAGATCTTTGTATGTTTAATACCCTTCTCTATCCAAATTTCTGCCCCTTTAGAGTTACTGTCTTATTCCAACCTGTCTTTAAATGGTCTCCAGTTTTCCAAAATGCTTCTAGATTTTTGAGTACCAGGGCTGGAGGTCATACTGTGGGTGCAATCCTGTGAAATCCAAAGGCAGAATGGTCTTGGTACTGCTATTTTCTTTTTCCTTGTTAAATCATCTTGTGATGACACTAGAGGTGGGGCTGTTGTGTTAATCAGGGACCTCCTCTCGGGTACACTGAGTTCTTCACAACTTGTGTGCCTGATGAGCAAGGTTGCCGAGACAGCTCTCTGTCAGTCGCCTTTCCTCTTTGTAATGAATGGCTTCCTTGGTACTCATCACCTGCAGTTTTTCAGTCATGATCTTATTTTTTATTTTCTTCCAAGTCATTGGCTAAACTGCAAAATAAGATGGTTCCCCTGAGACTAGAAACCACCTGCAGTATGATGCTTTTCTGTTTATGGTCATGGTTTGTGACTTATGCATTAACTGTTTGACTTAATTTTGTCTGCCTGGCTCGGCTCTTCTTTCATTGGGCTTTCTTGATGCAAGTGTGATGCTCCACCAAGCCTTGAAGGAGCACGTGAGCTCAGTGCTTTTAACTTTAACAAACGTTGTCTGGTTACTGCAGTGCTGGTTAGTTTGGAGAGGTTTCATGCTCTATGGTTTAATAAGCCAAACTTCAGCAACATGTGGTAAATTATTTGGCAATGTTGATACAGTTTCTTGTAATGAAATATCTTTCATTTTCCTGTATTTAGTTCTGTACAAGTTTATATAATAGCAGTTATGATTAGTAGCTCTTTAGCAAACACATTTTTCATGTCTCTTACTTCCAAGAACTAACTGCTGTGTTCCTGTCATTCTTTTCCCACCTCTGCCTTTGCTTTCACAGCAGCTTAAACTTGAACTGGATTGGTGTTCCTGGCCTGCCAAATTGAACAATCACAAAGTGTTAGAAAAGGTAAAAGGCAAACTCCCTGCAATTTGCATGTATCTGGGAGGCAGTAAGATCCCCCTAAATGTCACTAACTGGGAGAAGCAAACATGTTTTTTCCTGGGTTGGTGTGGTCTGGGATAAAACATGTTGGCTATTTCCATATTCTGGGCTATTTCCCTCTTTTGGAAGGAGATAAAATACTCCTTTGGTATGCACAGACAGTACCCTTCAGGTTAATCCTTACCCAAATGACCCGACCTCAGCTCCAGTGGCAGCATCCTGGATTTTCTGTAAGCTGCCTTTCTAGCTGTTTCTTTAACCTCCCCCAGCTACCACATCCTCTGTTGTGAGAAGACAAATGTGAAGAAGGGTAGAGGTGACACCATGGGAGTCCCTTGCTGCCTGAAAGTGCTAGTAGTTTGCAGCTTACTCAAGCTGGAAAAGGGTTTAAAAAGGGTGACAAGGATGGTCAAGGACAAAGCACAGCTTCTATCCAAGAAGCAGGAAGGGACTCTTCAGCCTGGAGGTGAGATGACAGAGAAATCTGGATTCATGAGTGGCAGGAAGAGAGTGGGCAGAGGCCAATTCTTCCTTTATTCCCCAGTATAGGAAGCCCAGGGTATATCCAAGAACGATGGTGGCAGGCTCAAAACTAAATGAAAGGAGGTAGTACTGTGCACAAGATGTAAAGAAGGTGTAATTAAGATGCACATGTGGTTGCCAGAAGATGTTGTGGTTAGTAAAGGGAAGACCCAGCTTTAAGGGGTAGCTAGCTGAGAGTAGTGTTGCATGCTTGTCTTAGTTACCCTGCTTGTCCCTGAGGCTTTAACTTCAGTCACAGCTGGAGGTGGGATGCTGGGCTGGGTGGACTCTTTTCATCCCATTGTAGCCATCCAGTTGTTCAGTTTTGACCCTCTTTTGTTTGGATGTTACTTACGTATGTGGAGAAAACCCACTTGAGACTTGATGGAAAGGAGCTGAAGGACCACAGCGGGATGTTGCTGTACACGGGAAGACTTGCCTTTCCTCAGCTGGAAATGTGTGGGCATAAGGAAGGGTAAGAGCTAGTGTCATAAAGCAAGTTGGCGATGAATCTTTGTGCTTTGGATTTTTAAAGATCACCACCTTGTTTCCAAGTGGTGCTGCAGGGATGTGTGGCCACAGCCTTACAAGATGAGCATTTAGAAAGTGAATCAAGCGAGTGGGTCACGTGGATTCAAGTGGAGCAGACCCCCTGAAGCATGCTGGAGCATCCACAATAGGGAATCTTTCTCCACATACCCTGCTTGGCGGCTGGCACTGTCGAGGTGGAAAAAGATGAAGCTGTTCTCTGACAATCCCAGAGTGCTGAACGGCTGTTCAGTAAAGGGGAGAGCACTGCAGTCACGGGTGACTTAAAGTATGCTTAAGGCCCCTCTTGAGTTTCTTGAGAAAAAATAAAGATGCAGAGGCTGCAGACAATCAACTTTGCTTCTCATTCCTCAAATCCTACCCTGTGGGTCAGCTGGATGTGGCGACTGCCCCCCATGGCCAAAACGGTTGTTAACTCCTTTAGTATTTTGGGGGGAAAAAAGTTTAGGTAAATCCCTAAACCTTGAGGAACTCTGCATTCTACAGTCGCTCTTGTTACCACCACAGCAATTGCTACAGTAATAATCAACTGAATTAGTGGAGTGCTCATTATATTCACCTTACCTGCTTGGGCTTGCGCTGGGAAGTCAGAGTTGCCGTTATCAATATATAAATATATAGATATATAGATATATATATATAGATAAAACATTTGTAACTCCTCCTGTTGGAGCATAACGGATCGCTGCAATGGGAAGACAAGTGTGTGAAGGCAGACACATGCAACATGAAGACAAACCTGGAAATTTATTTTTTTAATGATATCTTTGCCTAATTAGCAAAGTATTGTCTTGGAAAGTGTGGTGAGTAATTTGGGGTGTTGTTGTTAAATGTGAGATAATGATGAAGGAGAAAGCTGTGCTGTACATCTGTGTATAATTGTAAACTACCTACCCTGCTATTTTGGTTGTCCACAAGAAGTCAGAGCAAGCAGCGCATTTGCTGTATAACCTTTTATACGGTGGAGCCTCGAGACACTTCCTTGAAGCGTTTAGGCTGTGTGCATTGGTGTGAGTTTCTATGGTGGGCTTCTGTCGAGTTTTTACCTCTTCTCCGTGACTGAGATAAAAATTCTGTGTCAGATGCATGGATACATGTCACTGTGGCTGCCCACTAAGTGGTCTTGCAAAACACAAAACAAGAAATCCTGGATGCTAGAAAGAAATCTTATCTCTGCACTTGCAATATTTATGCAGCTGTTCCCACAAATCCCACAGATGTTTCTTTTTTTTTTTTTTTTTTTAAATTTTTCCTAAGAAGCAAGCAAACTGAGAGAAAAATGTTGAAGGGCCTGCCTGGAGAAAAGTGAAACTTGCAGTGCCTTTTAGTTTAGAGGCAGTGATGTTCAGTGTTATAAAAGGACTGTGAATTCTTACTTATGTTTGCAAGCATAAAGCCTACTTAAGCTCTGTATTCAGTAGAGATAAATTGAAGTGTCCTAAAATGTGAGCTTTGCAAAGGAGCTTTGAGAGTCAAAATGCGACATTGCTGGAACCCAAATTGATTTGATCTGGGTAACTTCAGTGTAAAATTTGCTGAGTTTAGGAGTGAGTGGGAAAAGTCCCAGTCAGAAGCCTTGTTCTGACAGAGTTCTGCAATGCAGCTAAAAATGAAGTTTCAGGATGAAAGCATAGTAGCAACCCCACCTCACCCCAGTGAATAACTGGTGGCAAGACCGGAGACTAATTTTGTTTATGTGTATCGCAAAATATCATTCAGCATGCGCTGTAAGACAGGTTTATTTGTGGTGGTATTCACTATTTTAAAAAAGCAAATACAGTTCCATTATGTGGCAGTCAGAAGTCTTGAAGGTTCCATTTTCAGTACAGTTCAGGTAAAAAGGACTGTGAATTGGGGAGCTTGGCACAGCTTCTTACGCTCAGCACTTGCAAAGTATGGTGTGGTTGGTTGTGGGGTATTCCCGTCTAAGATGTGCTGATGGCCGCATGTACCTCTTGTGCTCCTGCTGCCAGCCTGGGCTCACAGAGTTTGCTGGGCTCACCAAGCTCCCCGTGCTCTCGTCTGACAACAGGAAAGGACTGAAGCAGCTGGTTCGGCATGCACTGGGTGGCACGGTCAGTGTCAGGACTATTTATCATGGAATGAGGTGAAGCCGTCGTGCAGCACTGCCGTACAATGCAGGTTCACGCACCTCCCCATACTTTTCCTTGGGAACTGGAAAAGTGCAGGACAAGAGTTTGGCATGGGGGCGACGCTCTGCTAGCATTAGAAATAAAATCCTGGATGCTGAGACTCCCTTCAGATGTTTGCATGTTAGTTCATGGAGTCACTCCTGGGACACTGCTTTGGAGATCTTCATCTCCCAGCACGAACAGGAAGGCTGTGAAACAGGAGTTTTACTATTTCTTTCTTCCATAGGGACTATTAGAAAGTGATATCTTAGCTAGAAGGACATATTAGTTATCGTTACTCTCTTTGTATGACTATGCAGTAAATATTTTGCACCTTACTTAGGTGTCCAGTAAGTAATGAATAAATTACTGGACAACACCTGGTGGAAATAGCCAGTACCAATACCTAGAAATTATTTTTCTGGTCTGTGCTGTTCTACTGAATGCTGAATGAACCCAGGACAGTGAAACAGTAAAGAAAAGGTGACACTGCTGCAGTGGTGGAGGAAAAACCAGAATAATGACATCCAAGCAGTGCTACTGGGAGATTTCAGAGGACATGCCTTTGTGGTATTTCAGTTTATTTTCTGAGGATGTAAAAAACAGGCAGTTATCACTGAGGTGTTGCTGTGAATGGGTGGGTGTGACAGGGAACAGATCTGATCTCACTTGCAGACCCATGGTCTGATAGTGCTGCTGGAGTGCTGAGTTGTAGACAGAGTGATTCAGATGTGTTGATTGGTGTGGAAAAGTGGCATGAGGAGCTAGTTATTTCTCAAATTACTAGTCAGATTTTTTTTTTTTTTCCAGAGTTCATTAGAAGCTTTCATTGCCATTTAGCTCTCCCTTAGAAGAGGGGCTGGCTGGGTGGTGTTGGGTTGACGGTTGGACTTGATGATCCTTGAGGTCTTTTCCAACCTGAATGATTCTAGGATTATTACCATGAGACAAGAAGGATCCTTAGGGTTCTGCTTTGGAAATACAGAGCTGCTTATGCCTCCTGGGGCAAGGGCAGGTCTATGCTGCTGCACTGTGCACCAAGTCTCCAGTTGTGTTGGAGGGGAAAGGAAGGGTCTGTGCAGATGCCTTTGTTGTTCATGACAGATGCTTTGCAGGAGATGATTTTGCTTCATACGCACAGCTGGGCTGGAAGCCCATGGTGTCACATGAGCTGAGGCTTCTGAGGAAAAGTTAGCTTTGAGAACTCTGCTCCCTGTTGTGGCACTATGACATCCATCGTTAGGGAGCTGAATGACCTCCTCTGCTTTACAGCTGCAGTGTCTGAGGCTGGTGGGATTGTCTGGGTGTAGACAAAGCCAAAACGGGGTGTCTGGGGCCTGTGATACCACTCAGTTACGAAGATATTTTAAGTTAGGTCATGCTTATTTTTTAATGCCATAAAATATCCAACAAATCTCCATACAACGTGGCTCTTGGGGGGAAAAAAGACTGTGGTAGCTGTGATAATTTTTTTTTTCACTCAATGGTTTGGTTTTTTGAGCTGCAGGAACATTCCTCTTTTTGTACTTTCTTCTTGGAGAAAAACTTCAGCATTTTCTTCTGAGCCTTGGAGGTGCCACGTGATGGACTGTTGCGTGTGTGGCAAGTCAGTGGGCTGCTCCGTTTCCTCTGTCATGGTCCCTTACATAGAGAGCTCTCATGTGAAGATAGGGGCACGTACCTTACTGATTCATAGCCTCATTGCTCCTTCCATCCCTGGCTGGGGATCAGAGGTGCATGGTGAGTTATGGTTTGTATGCATCTTATTCAGAGTAGTCTTGAAGTACTCAAAAAATCATGTGATGTTTCCTGTTATACACTTTTCTCTCATGGAAAACTTCTCTCTGCGTGTTACTGAGCTTTATGAAGTCCTGTTCTTTAATATGCCTGGTGCACATCTCCTCTGCATCTTGATGTATTGAAAGACTGTTTGTTTTCCAGTTTCAGTTCTCTAACTGAAGTCTGTGATTGAAAGGCAGATGAGATAAAAAAGAAACCTGTTTTATTTGAAGAATGGTCCCTGTCTGCCCAGTTTTACTGTTATGCCATGCTCACCTAGAAGAAATAAGGTGGACCCTCGGCCAAATCTCCCACTGAAGGAATATTTAGGCGAGTCAGATCATCAGCAAGGTAAGGTAGCCTGGGATTTCTAGAGAAAACTGTTCTACTGCCCATCTCTTCTACCAATGTACAATTTCTGCTATTTAGAAATTGTGATTTGCGGTAGCTACAGCTGAAATTCTTGCATTTACCCACCCTGGTGCTTTTGAGGATGGATAAATAAGTAGGTAGGTGGTAAATAAGTAGGTAGGTAGTAAATAAGATGCAGTAGGTTTTCTTTTATATCCCTGTGTAAGATTTATTCTTGCCTTTGGTCCATCCCTTCATGATTTCAAGCAGTAAGGAGGTAATGTTGCCTCAGAGAATAACCAGAGGTATTGGAAGGATGGAAACCAGATAGCAAGCATGGCTAAAATCTCTCTATACGGGGAGGTTACTGGCAGTTGGAGACAGCATTTGTTGAATGCCAGCTGTGGTGTGCCAGTACAGCAGAAAGGATGCATGCAGGCTTACAGATGTGAACTTGGAAAGTATCAAGTGTGGAGCTGGTAGCAGCGAGATCCTTTTTAGATTAGTGTGAAGTTAATGTCAGTGCTTAAAAAATAAGGTGAAAACTTGAGCTCAGAAATGAACTGAGTGTGCTGCTGGAGGTCTGGAAAAAGTAGATTAATTTTTTTTTTGGTGTGTGTGTATGTTTTTAGAAGCATGCAGAAACAGAGCTTTTTGGCATCTGTTATAGATGACTAGCCATGAAAGGGTTGAAGTCTTATCACAAAAACAAAAAGATGATTTATTGGAAATGTCAAGAAATAAATCACAGAGCCTAACAGGCCTGTGAAACAAGCTTCTTGGTTTGGGTATGTTTAAAAGCAAGGAGACTTGAATGATTCTTCTGGTTTCTAAACTTGGATGCCTAGACACATTGCTTGGAAACTGATATGAGCAAATAGTTTGTTCTGAGACTCATTGAAAGTGGAACAAAAAGAAACTGTGTTTTTTGGCTAGTCTGTCATTTGCAGAATATTTGAGGCTAATAGGGTAGGAAAAAGTAAAGCAGAGTGGAAATTGTGGCACTCCTGCAATTTCTCCCCCTTTAACAAGTCTATGGAAATTTTACAGAGCTCTTTAGAGAGTGTCTTTAAGCTGCAACTCGAGATACTTTTGGTGGTGCTGAAACATCTCTGCAGAACAACTGGATGTTTTAGGGGAAAGCTTATGTGAAAATATATTCGTTTTGTCCAAGTTGTCATCAGAAGGTCACAGAATTCTAAGATGGCGTTGGTGAGACAAAAGATGCTCGTTTGCCATCCTGGGACAGAAAAGCACAGGGTAAAATGTCTGATCGAAGTGATCTGATTTATTTATTTTTTTTTTTAATTATGAGACCAGTTTAATATATATGTGCGATGTCATATGGTATAATAAAATTGTCAGTTCCATTGGTTTAAATTGTTTGAAATGGAAAAACAAATCATGCTTTACTATTAAGTAGCATCTCATTAAGGCCTCCATTGTAGCTTTAGAATGTCTGATTGTTTTGGTTGTGAATTCTGTGAAACAGTAAAGGAAGGTGCAGAGGCTGAAATAATTGCACATGATAGATATTCCAGAGATAGGAGAGTGACAGTAAAGCCTCTGAAGCTGGGACACAGGGAAGAAAGCCCTGGTCTTAACACTTGGACACTTAGGGCAGGATTGAGCTGACTTGATAAACTGGTGTTTTTCAGACAAGGAGACAGTGATTTTCTTGCATTTTTTATTTCTTTGTGGGTATATCAGAACTGCTTTGTCCTGAAAACATAGTCGTAGATCCACTTCTGCCAGTTTTTGCTAGCGGCATCTAGGCTTAACTTTGCCCTTGTGAGTGAATTATAACTTTTTTTGACTTGGCAACATTTCAACAGCTGTCAAATGAAAGTCAGAGGACTCTCTCTGTATTTTGGGGGTTAGATATTTCCTTATAGACTGTCTAAAAGTGCTTAATTTTATAGTTCTAGTGCTTTTCTACTGTCATGGGTTTGCCCTTGGCTGGGGGCCAGCTCACACACACCCACTCACCCAATCCCCTGCACCCGAGGATAGGGGAGAGAATTAAAGGGATAAAGGGAAAAAAGGACTCGTGGATTGAGATAAGGACAATTTAATAACTAAACTACAATAATATTGAAAATAATCCAATATACAAATATACAAATGAGTGACACACAGTGACACTGCTCACCACCCCATGACCAAGGCTCAGCCTGTTCCCGGCTAACGATCCCGGAGCAGGGAGAGTCCCGAAACCGCATTCACGGAACGGAGAGAACAGTCCGAGCGTCCCAGACCCAGAGCTGACCGGGGTGGGGGGGAGGCCTTGGGAGAGCGACCACCTGGAGCGAGATGACCCGGAGCAAAAGAGACCCGGAACCAAAAGGGCCGATCTTCCGGAGGGTCCTCACCTCTATACTGGGCATGACGGGTATGGTATGGGATAGATTATTGGCCACTCTGGGTCTCAATCCCGACCCTAAGATCAAATCCTGGGCTGGTCACTGGGGCTGTGCTCCCTCCCAGCTTCTCCTGTGTGCAGACAGCCAGAGGAGCTGAAAGACCTTGGCAGCCGCGTAAACATCACTTTTATCAGCTTTCTTCTCAGCACAAACCCAAACCACAGCCTCTTGCTCGCTGTTATGAAGAACGTGAACTCTGTCTCAGCTGAACCCAGGACATCTACCAATTTGTCTTTTGTCACTCATTGGTCTGTCGTATGCTATACTTGTTTACTTGGAGAAAATAGTGTAGAATTATGCTGATTTGCAAGGAGATAAGTGAAGGTGGTTGTCTGCAAAATGACGTGTAGAGTGGGGATCCACAGAGTTCCCTGCTGAAGATGGGTTCAGGAATCTGGAACATGTATTACAGGAAAAATAAGGCACTTCAGCCTGCCTCCTTCAGAAGTACCATTGGGTTGTTTTAAATATTCAGTTATTCCCGTTGTCCATACAGATGAGAAACTGAAATGGAATGATGTAATTTGGAGATCTGGGGGAAAAAATACCCATGGCAGAAAATCAATAATTCTCCAGGGCTCTCCCGGCTTTTGCACTGCTTCACTTTACCGGAGCTGGCACTTCCTCAGTGCATTTGCTTGCTGTTAATACTCATGCCTTATGTCACTTAGCAGCACAAATGTGTGCCTTTGCACAGCTGTTCAGCTTTCTATGGCATTTGTGAAAAGGAAACATTCAATGTGAACTGCTTGCAAGGGAACACTTCCAAGAAAGTAAATTCTTCCTGTTGGTCAGGAAACAGACACTGTATCACAAACATCAAGCACAAACCAAGCACAATTCTGGGTTTTACCCAGCTGTAAGATTCACAAAATTTTTGAATAGTTCAGTATGGCATTTTATAAAAATGCTGCATTAGTTTGAGCATTTGGGGTAGGGGAACAAAAAGTTAAATTAGGTGATTACAAATGATCTGAAGTCAAACACTTTGCCTTGAGAATTGTCTTAAATGTAATGGTGAAGTTGAAGCCAGTAGGGTTTTTTTTTTGAGCAATGATGGAAATAAGTCCCTTTTTTCAGTTAGCCATCCAGAATTTCATGTTCTCGCTTAGGATACCTTGCAGTGTTGTAAAAGCAACATAGACAGGCTTAAGCATCAGCAAATTATAAAGTATGTTATGAATGATTGACTCATTTCTCAATAATTAATTCAGAGGGAAGGTCTTCAGGATAAACTTGTACTTTTTTTGCCCAAGTTATGCAAATTTTACTGTGGTTTTTTTTTTCCCAGCGAAAATGAAGAAGCTGTTTGTCAGAAAAGCTTTAGCTGTTCTCAAAGTACAATGAATTCTTGTAAGCTTGTATGATGGTCGAATAGAAATATGCTATAATCAGAGCAAATTTTTATCATTCTTCTTAATGATAGACCAGATTTTGACTGGCCCTTTCGTGGGTGTGCAGGGCTGGCAAATAATAATTAAAAAAAAAAAAGTCCTCTGGAGAGAACAGAAGGCAAGCTTCCATTGTCTTTGTGTTTGTAACCTACCTGAGAGCTGGCTGTAATTGCAGCCCTTGTGTTCAATGCACCAGAATAATATAACAAATATAAAGCTAGTAGTGAGCTGAAAAATGTGGAACGTGGTTTTATGGTTATTCTAGTTGTTTATGTCAGTCTACAAGCTGCAAGAGGAAACTGCCCTGCAATCTAAAAGTCATATAGTTCAAAAATTACTCTAATTGTTCAAAGGTAAAAATGTTTCATCATTATTGCTGTTTTGGCCATTACATGTCCACAGGTTTGTTCACGTGCTTAAATCTTTGCTTTTGACCTGTACAGGGTAGATGCTGTCTTAGTACAAAACATTGTAGAAATAATTTTGACTGTGGGATGATTTCTTCATATACAGTGAAAATAATTAGCAGTAAGGGGGATACTAAGATGTGTTTTCCCGACCTGCTGTATTTCACAAATTCAGAAGCACACTTAAAATTTTGAGCTTGATACAAAATCATGCAAATGTCAAAACACGGGAAATCTGAAAGAAATGGCTGTAGGAATACAGAGACATCTTTTGATGGTGCTCATTTTTGTTCTCTGAACAAGGGGCTATTTACTCACTGAAGTGTGCTATGGGAAGGGAACTTTGCTGGTTTCTGTCCAGCCTGTGGATATTGCTGATGTACTTCCCGAGCCACTGATTTGGTTGCCTTAGCGAGCTGCTGTTCAGCAACTTCCCCTTTAAGTTGTTGTTTTTCTCCTTGGTGTTTGCATCCTTCAAATTTTTATGGAATGTTTCGTGTTCTTTTCTTGGCTGTCACGGCATCCATCCAACCAAATGCTCATCTTTGTTCATCTGCCCTGAGTGCCTTCCAGATGATCTCTGTTGTTTCCAGTGGAGGAGAATCAGACTCGGTAAACAAGCTGATGATTTGTTGATCTTATGTATTTTCCACATAATTGAATTGGAAAGCGAGTTTCCAGATAATTTTTTACGTATTACTACTGTTAGGGAATGCAGCGAAGAAAGAGATCTGTGTTTACTCCGTATTCCTTTCCAGTGATATTTATCAGAGAAGGTGGCAAGATGTATTTTTCAAATGTGAACCTTGCAAGATTTAGTGTCTTCTCTGTTCTTTGTCCATCAAATGTGATTCTTGCAGTTCTTCTGAGGATCAGATTGTCCTATAAATCTTAAAGGCAGGTTCCTATCCAAGAGCAGCCACTGAGGATAGGAAGGAAGAATCCAGAAAGGCTTTGACAAAGTCTGAGATTTGTAAATTGTTCCATCACTTTCGTATTACCACTACCAAAGCTTGCCTTTTTTTTTTTT
>NW_010126197.1:0-6687 GCF_000699245.1 Pterocles gutturalis | reverse complement strand
TTCTTTTTTTTTTTTTTTCCCCCCCCCCCCCCTTTTTTTTTTTCCCCCCCCAGGGATGATAAGACAGCTTGCTAAGGTTTTGCTTTGCAGGTTCGAGCTTTAAATACTTCCTTGGGAAAAGGTTTGTTTGCAGGGCTGCTTGAATGGTAGGTACTTCTGCAAATCTAAACCATGAGGTGAATTATGTCAGGATGCTCCCCGAGTCTCGGGAGTGAGATATCCTTTGGGGTACCCTAGATTCCTCAGCAGTCTCTAAGGAAGTGTCACACTGCTGGGAGAGCTGCCTACGTCCTTCCTTCCTTCCAGCAAACATGAAGTAAAATTCCCCAGTGAACCATGGTAATAAATCAGCTTTATTCTGGAAGAATGTGTTGAAATCTGCGTATCTTCGAACTGGTTTTAATATTTCCATTCCATTGTGTGCTCTGCTGCTTATCACGGGATTTTTGGTTTTGCCGGCAGACCATTGCCCATTCTGGTGTGGGGTTTTTTTTTTTTTTTTTAATTTCTAAACTGCAATTCAGATAACCTGAGATTAGAGTTTAGCACATCTAATGCAAATTGTTCAGAGAGAAGAACTGTAAGTCATGTTTGCTTTCATGATATCCAGATGTGTCTAGACTTAATTTTGTTTGTCAGCTGTGGTGATGACATTTCAGTTTTCTTCTTTTCCTTTCCCTCTGTGTTCTTCACAATTGAGTAATTCAAAGGATAGACTGTGGCTTAGTCCTCCATGTAAAGTGTGACCCAGGGACGTGATCAGGTTCCCCTCAGCACCTGTTCTGAACTGAACTTGTGTTCTGTCTGCACAGTGGAGCTATTGTTAAGTGTGTGCACGCCACCTTCTCATCCTGCTGGATTCCCATTTCTAGGAGCTGTGCAACACTTTGGGGTGTTGTATTGAAGAGGCCGGTCAACAGCTTCCCAAAACCCTTTCCCACCAGAAAGCACTGGTGTAATTGTAACTGTTAGTGGGAGCTTGTCACTTGCATGAAGTTTTTTAACTGAAATACTGCGTTGCTTGACATTGAGACGTTATTGTATGCTAGCATCTAACATAACGAATAATACTGTGTGTTGACTTTTAAGGTAATAGGATACTTCTGAAATAATAAGTTTCAATGAAAAGTAGGACTCGGATTCAAGTTTGAGATGAGAAAATATTTAGGAAGGGGGGGGGGATTCTCAAGAACATGAAATCTAAGCTTCATAGAATCACAGAATCACAGGATGGTTTGGGTTGGAAGGGACCTTAAAGCCCATCCAGGGCCACCCCCTGCCATGGGCAGGGACACCTCCCACCAGCCCAGGTTGCTCAAAGCCTCATCCAGCCTGGCCTTGAACCCCTCCAGGGATGGGGCATCCACAGCTTCTCTGGGCACCCTGGGCCACTGCCTCACCACCCGCATAGTGCAACAGTATGGTCTGGCAGGAATGTGGTCATAATTGCACTTTTAACAATCTTAAAATGATGCTATTCATCTTCTCAGGAGCTGTTATGAATGCTTGAGCTTGTACATGGATTTGGCAGTAAATCACATACAAAGATTTATTACCAGGTATCAAGTTAATAGTGATCACCATGATAAATGCCTATTTCTTTGTTTATATTGATGTTCATTTAAAATTTGTATAAATTTTGCCTCTGTAATACTGTGAAAGAGCTGCCATCTGACAACTCTCATTTTTCCTACTGGTATCTGATACTGTTCTAGATGCAAAGAGCTGGTTGCGATGTTTTCTTCAGACTTTGAATTGTCTCTTGTAATTTCTGTGTGATGGCACAATAGCTGTAGACCCTGGTCACTAGGTTCATTTGTTCGCCCGACAAAAACAGATTTCTTCAAAGATGGTCTCATCCTCACTTTATGATGGATTAAAAAAATGATAATTGGGCCCTAAAGTTACCACTCATGTGATTCCCAGTTCTCTCCTCGTACTCTGGTTGTATCTTGCAGAATTAGCAGTCTGGAGCAGATATCTCTGGGAGAGTTAGGTGCTTGTCTTGAGTGCCTTATTCAGACTCCTTCTACAAAATAGCTGGTAAATGTCTTAGGGTTGCAAATCCAAGTAAAATGGAGAGATTATGGCTGTACTCCCTTATGTGGGCTCTTCTCCTGGGTTTTTCAGTGAAAACTCCTTCAGGAAATACTCTGCTCTGGACCTCTGTTGTGCCATCTTCTGCAAAGAGTTATGCACCCGTGGCTGTGTTAGATATTGTCAGTCTTTTCACAGGACCAGCAAATCCAATTTTCCTTTTGGTACAGCAGACAGGTCTTTTTTGGTTGCCGGAAATGTGCATTCTTAGCTCATTACCCTTCTAGGGAAAAATTAACTATTTAGTGTGGACAGGAACATTTTCTTACACAATTCTTTAGAGTGTCCAATATTTAGGAAGAGGAGAGAGAGTGGGTTTTAGCTTCTCAGCTTCCATTTGAGAGAGGCAAGTGGAGTTTTTCATGACTGCCTTTGTCCTGCCTTCTTTCTGTTTCTCAACTGTTGAACCAGGTGTGGAGCTGTTAAACGCTCAACACCGCATCACAGCTTTGCCAGTGTTATGCTTGGATCACCTCTACAGGTGTTTGTGCAGGAAAAGCTGCGTTACTGAGCTGGAGACAAGAATTCCTAACTCGGTCATTGCCTAGGGAATTCCTGGGAACGTGTTTTACTTGTCCCTAAATATTTACAAAGGGTAAGTTCATTTGCCAACTTTGAGCAGAAGAAAATAAATTCAAGTCAATTTATAAAAGTCATGTTTAAGGAGGGGGCAGGGGGAAAGGAGGTGATAGATTAAATCAATGGTTTGAACATACACACTCCTCCACCTGCAGTGTTTTGGATCCAGAAAATGAATCCGGGCCTCTTTCCTATTCATACTAATTAATCAAAATGAGAAGCTTTATAGGTTGTTCAACAAGCTTTAAAGAACAATGTGAGCTTCTGCAAGTGAAATTTGTCAATGATATGCTTAGTGAGGTACATGAAGAGACATGTCAGATTTTTTTCAAAAAAAGTCAAACTAATTATGGGATCTTGTCCCATTCTGTCAAAAGAAACCATTGGTTGGTGTCATCCTGAGGGATAATGTTAGTACAATATTTAGTGATCTAATAATAGTGATGAAAATTAAGTAGTTCTCTTGGTGGTTTAGCTCTACATATCTTGCACGTAGCTTTAAAACTGCCTGTATTCTTCAGTCACAGTCATTAATGATTTTGAAAAATACAGGCTGTGCAGGATTTTGGATGATCAGATACTGGAAAGAATCTCATCTGCTCAGTTCTGGTGAAAGGTTAGCAAGATCTTTCTCAACTTGTTACTGGGGAGGGCGGGATTTTAAAATCAAAGAGGGGGTGTCTCAAACTTGTTTCTCTGTAAGATTTTACCAGGAATGGGTCCCAGTATTTCCCTGTCTTGTCAACAGGTAAAGCAGCTTGTGCTGCTGGGAGCTAGATTAGCTACAAATACCTCTTTGTAATTCATTGCCTGAGCTATGAATTCAGTAGAGGGGCAAATCTGAGAAAGGGAAATGGTTGACCTTGCTTTGATTCATACCAGTTCCTTATGAAAATGAATTTATCTAAAATGTGTGAATGAAACAAGTCATAGGTGAACCGAGCTGTATCTCCTGCGTAAATGGTAACGTTGTACTGGACCAGTTAACTAACAAACTTACTTGCTGTATGCATCCTGATCTGCCCAACCTGAAGGTCTCACTTGATAGAAATGCCATTTTAAAGGACAGTCTCTGATACCATCTGGCAATATCATATTCCCTGATGGGGTCTTAGTTGTTCCTTTTTTATTTTATCCATTGCAAAGTCTGTAGGGCTGAGTGTTGCTTTTAATGCACTTGTAGTTTGCACCTGCTTTATAAGCCAAGGAATTTTATAAAGTTGATGTGTTCAGTTTTGGGCCCCTCCCCACAAGAAGGACATGGAGGTGCTGGAGCAGGTCCAGAGAAGGGCAACGGAGCTGGGGAAGGGTCTGGAGCACAGGGCTGACGAGGAGCGGCTGAGGGAGCTGGGGGTGTTTAGTCTGGAGAAGAGGAGGCTGAGAGGAGACCTCATCACTCTCCACAGCTGCCTGAAAGGAGGGTGCAGTGAGGTGGGTGCTGGGCTCTGCTCTAAAGGAACAAGTGATGGGACAAGAGGAAACGGCCTCAAGTTGCACCAGGGAAGGTTTAGGCTGGATATTAGGAAAAAGGTCTTCCCTGCAAGAGTGATGAGGCATTGGAACAGGCTGCCCAGGGCAGTGGTGGAGTCACCATCCCTGGAGGGGGTCAAGAAACGTGTCGATGTGGTGCTTGGGGACATGGGTTAGTGGGTTGGGTGGGGTTGGGTTGACGGTTGGACTTGATGATCCTTGAGGTCTTTTCCAACCTGAATGATTCTATGATTTAAAACCAGGTTATCCCAGAAATGCAGAAGTAAGGCAGTAACTTTTTGGCCAAAAGTGAAAATTTCACCTGAAGTCCAACTCATCCTCTTGAAACGCGTTTGGAAAAACTCAGAGCAACTTTCTTCCTCCACCCCAAAAGGCTAAAGCTTACCTGTGCTTAAACTGAATTTAACTTCTTGTAGCATCTTGCAGGTTGTCCATGTTCTCAGAGTTTGTATTTTTGCTGCTTCATGAACAGGCTTGAGCATGTGGGAGTTGTCATTGCAGCACTTGTGCTGTCATTTGGAGCAGTAAATACTGACAGTAAGAAAGATACACCATTGGTAGGACACTGCTCTAGTGCTGAGTAGTGTAGGTGATGGAAGAGTGGAACAGATATACATAAAACCCAAACAGATTCGCAGTTGTCTTTTTCTGAAGCCAGCCCATACTGATTGTGTTTGCCTTCCTCATAGCAAATTTCTTTTGGAACATGTTCTGAATAGAGATAGTTACAAGAACCTCAAGAGAAAAAAATCCAGTGGAAACTCTGAATTTTGGTGAAGGTTCCAGCTGAATGTCTTCATATCTGTCTTGCAATTGAAGTTGCATGAAAAGAAGGAAAAGTTGAGAACGCACAGGTAAGTTTTCAACAGTACTGGAACTGAAGGGTTTTGGAAATAAACTTGCACAACTTCTTCAGTAGCTATGCAGAATTTATGTCAATGTGACAGGATACCTGGATGGCTAGATCGGTCATACTAGCCATACTACAGGTTTTACTCGTGTGAATAGTCCTAGGGAAGTGCATATATGTCTGGTAAGAAATATTTGATGCTACTTGAACACCAAAGTATGTGTATGCTGGGAAATGCTGTGGTGATGGTTGAACTTTCAGGCTATTCACTGTTTTTTTTGTGGCACTTAAGCTAGAAATAGCAGCTCCTTTGGAGAAGTTTCAAACATATTCTGTGTAAGAACTAAAGCATCAACTTGTAGCACGGATGGACAATTTTCTGAATAATCAGCAAGTACTAGAGAAAGATATCACATGAAAAATCCTGCTCTCAAGTGTCCAAACGACTTACTCCACAATTTACAGATCAAACTAGTTCCCATCAAACTAGGGACCAAAGGATGGAGCTTTGGAAGGAGAATTGATTCACCATCAAATAACTTTTAATGTGTAGAAATATTTTTCAGAATGGGAAAAAAACTTGGGAATGTGGGATTTAAGTCTGTGCTTTTAATGTTTTGGATTAAGTTAGTGTTGTGTTAATATATGAGGACAAACTAAGGGAAGGTCTTCTTTTCTCAGCGGTAACCAGTTTTATTAGCAATGGATGTACAGAAATGGTCTTTCTATGCCATGACTATTAAAATAATAAAGTGAGCAACGTTTATATACTGGTGGTTGAGGTTGAGGACTGCAAGTGCTTGCCCATTTCTCTCTGGGTTAAATACCTTGTAGGCTTTGGTCTGTCTTGGGAGTGTTGGGAAAGTGATGGATTTGGTCCTTTGTTCTTGGGTTTCCTGCATCTGTCACTACTCAGAGGTGTACATTCTTTCCCCTTTTGTCTAATATCCTCTCTTTGAAGTGGAGATCAGGCTTCCATTGAAAGCAGAGGTTGTCCAGATACATGACACATGAACATCTGATTTTATTTGAGCGTACATGAAAGCCTTTTATTAGTTTCTTTTAGCATTTCTTTCTTGTAATATCATCCTAAATCACACTATGGAATGAAATGCTGGTAGTTACCGCCTGTATTCCCTGCGTGTTGTAGAAAGCTTAATGCTTCATGTACAGGATCTTTCAAGGCCTAGCTGAGACTGCAGCTGCATTGTCTTCCATATGGTTGTGAAAAGCCTTCATCATCTGCATCTAATTTAGCAGAGAGCTGGAATGCCGGAAACATCTTTTCGTTCCTGATGAAATACAATGGCGAGTACCCTGTAAGTGAAAGCATCGAGTTGGAGTTGTTCCTCTCTTTGTGCAAAGCCAAGAGGATTTCCAAGTTCGAGCTGCTTTTATCTATTTATAGGTCATGGCCCATCTCTCTTGGGTATGGCCTGAGCCTAGAGGGGTGCAGCGTGCCAACAGCAAAGTCATGAGGTTGGCTGTGGTTCGACTTTGCTCTTGGTGGAGGGTTGAGGAGCCCTTGCTGCTGCTCAGCTCTTGCTGCTTCTATTTGTGTGATGATCTCCAGCCCCTAATGAGGCAGCTGCTCCTGTACCTTTCTTGCACATCCTAGCAAAAGACACTTAGTAGTGTTTGATGTGTGTCCTGGGTTCAGCTGAGACAGA
>NW_010126196.1:11421-18136 GCF_000699245.1 Pterocles gutturalis | reverse complement strand
GGCGCGGAGGCAGCGAAGGGGCGTCGGCGCCATCTTGGGAAGGTCGCGGCCATTTCGCTCCTCAGTGAGGAGGTGCGAAGGGGCTGCAGGCGGGAGAGGCCTGAGGAGGCGAGGGCCGGGCCAGTCGGGTTTTTTTCTGAGGAAAAAGCCCGTTTAAAACCATCCCAGCCTGCTGCTGGGCCACGGCTTCCCTGCCTGCACACCACAGCATACTGCCCTGGAGGTTTTGGAGTAAGAGAAGCCATCTTGCTGAGCTAATCAGGGTTTAAATTTAAAAAAAAAGAAAATGCATCAGGATGTGCAAGAGGCCATCGTGATTTTTCTGAAGAAAAAGCCCGTTTAAAACCATCCCAGCCTGCTGCTGGGCCACAACTTCCCTGCCTGCACACCGATGCATAGTGCCCTGGAGGTTTTGGAGTAGGAGAAACCATATTGCTGAGCTAATCAGGGTTTAAATTAAAAAAAAAAAAATCAAAATAATGCATCAAGGTGTGCAAGAGGCCATCGTGCTTTTTCTGAGGAAAAAGCCCATTAAAAACCATCCCAGCCTGCTGCTGGGCCACGGCTTCCCTGCCTGCTCGCTGCTGCATAGTGCCCTGGAGGTTTTGGAGTAGGAGAAGTTATATTGCTGAGCTAATCAGGGTTTAAAAAAACCCAAAAGATCAAAATAACGCATCGGGGTGTGCGAGAGGCCATCTGTTTGTAGCTGTACATTTTGGGCCGCTGCCGGCTGGAAGCAGCTGTGGCTCCTCCGAAAGACGGCTTGGGCTGGTGCCAAGGGGACGTTTGTCCCGTAACAACACGGTGATAAGGCCGTTAGCGCAGACTGGCCGCCTGCTCTCTGCCCTGAACACAAACAGTCTGCAAAGGCTCTCACTTCCCTGCCGCCCGGTGGGTATGGCTGCACTGAACTCAGGTGTAGCCCTGCTAATTACCCTTCCCGGTATATGGAAGCTAATGATTCCTAAGTGTTAGGGCTCAGAGACATTTGTTAGGATCGTGGCCTTGTTCTGGGGGAAGGTGTTCACATTCAAAGGCTGCTCCTGTCCTCCCTGAGCAGCCTGGGGTTTAAAGCAGGATGATTTAAAACACAGGGGGAAAGGAAGTGACGGAAATAATGAGTATAAATCTGTGTTTTGTAGGAGGGAGTCTTAAATTTGACAGCTTGAGTGCATGAGACATCAAGACCCATCTTAAGATGTTTTCCCCACACCTACAGAATGACATGGAAAATACAGTGAGAGCAGGTACTGGGAGAAGAGTTAACAGAAGCAGCCCAGAAAGCAAAATATTTTCAGTATTATTCCTTCATTAAGGACCTTATGTGTTTATTGTACACTCTCTGCTAGAGATCTGGCGGGTCAAAAATTCAGTAAACTTTTATGCTGGAGTAATCATAATTTTAGTTTTGTTGGCATAAAATGTATATAATTTGTTTTACTTCAGGACATCAGCCTACCATCTGTGCCTAGTAGAAACCTCTTCCACGGGTATGTCATTGTACTAAAAATGAGAAAATTTTAGTTACTCTACCAGTATCCACTACTGGGATTTTACAAGTTCCCTTAAAGCACACAGCACCAGTCCTTGTAAAAAGGGATGCGTCCTACGTGTCTGCCAGCTCACAGCACTTTACTGATAGTCAGGCAAATACAGAAAATACAGAAATAACTTCATCTGATGGGCAGAATGAAATACAGCCACCAAATTTTCTATTCACAAATAGAATAAAGCAATAGTAGATGACTTCTTAGGGCCAGAAGCGATGAAGGAAAACGCAAGAATACGGAAAGCACAGTATGGAAAACAAACGCTAACTGGCGTGACTTGTCTGCAGAGCCGTCCGAGGCAATTGGCATGCGCGTCAGGTCAGCTCGGGATCGACTGTCCAGCCTGCAAAGTCACACTCCAGTTGTCGCTTCTGCAGTGCCCTGGCATTTTTTTGTGATCTTTGCTAGAACACACACGCTCTCACAGAATGTTGTGGGGAAAATAACACCTCTGCTTTTTGTGAGTGTCATCTTAGCCTGTAGACTCACTTTGAGTTTTGGATGCTCTCGAATTCTGTCATTGGCCTCCCGTAGGTACAAAACATGGATCCAGGCCAAATGACAACTTAAGCCAGTTGCCAAGATGAATGTTAAGGTTTGCTGCAGAGCTGTGAAGGTGTTTTGGCTGGGACTTGCTGCTCCGCAAAGATGGGGGAGTGCCTCGCCAATGCAGGCAGACGTGTGGAGGCAGCTGGTGCGGACGGTAACAGCAGTGGAATTCCCTTGTGCTAATCTTGGAGAAGGGCCACAAGCACCGAGACCTGGGACCGTGCCACCCAACAGGCCTGATAATAACCCACAGAATCTCCACAGGAGGAGGGTTATTTCCTGGTACATCACAGGAAGGTAGATTTAGATGAGACACCAAGAAAATTTCATAATAGTAGGATGGGATAATACTGGAAGAGCTTTGGGACACTCTGGAGCCTCCCCCATTGGAGGTTTTAAGAACAGGTTGGACAAAATACCGCTCAGGAATGCTGTAGGTAGAGTTACTCTTGCCTCGGGGAGGGGGGTGGATGACATGACGTCTCAGGGTCCCATCCGGGTGCGTATTTTCAAGGCCACACATTGCTCATCGGTTTAGAATGGGCAGAGGAACCCATGGGCTTGTGAAAGTGCACATGGATGAGTCCATGGCTGTTGGGTGTGCTGGGACGGGCACACATGCTCATGTTTTTTCCACCCCTCTCAAAGTGCTCTTAGTTATGTGAAGAGTGCACACAGGACCAAAGCCTCTCAACAGGGAACAGCACGAATGTTCATTTGGGTTGTACCAGAAATGTCCTCCAGAGAGGAAAAAATTCCCAGTATTAACAAACTGACTCTTTCTCTTTGGAAAAACTGAACATCAGCATGTGTCTCCCCAGGTTCTTAGGGAGATCCAGACTGTGCTGTGTCACAGACCCATAATCCTACGTGAAGAGGGTTGGGAAAAGACTAATTGTGAGTACAAAAGTACATTTGGCCAGCAGAAGGGTAGGGAGCCTGGCTTGCACAGCTACGGGAATGCCAGATGCTGGTTAGGACTTGCTGTATGCCCCATACAGGGAAAGACAGGACGAACAATGGTGCATGGTGGGGAAAGGGAGCTCTGGTGACAGGGCAGGTCCAGAAGGGTTTACCTGTCGACATCCTAGGTCTGGGAAGAGAAGAAAATGGGGAAGGGATAATGTGAGGACAATGTTACCAAGTTCCCAGCTGGATGCGTTGGCTCAGGTGCTGTGAGGCTGCGGGAGAGAGCTCAGAAGACTACGTACAGGCTGGTTTAGCAGATCACCTGGTCTTTGGTTGGTGACTTCTGGGACGGAACAAGCAAACAGATGAGTAACAAGGAAGGATTGCCCAGAAAAGATGCACAGGAGAGCATAAGGGGACTGGGAGTGCCTGGGTCTATTAGCTGGCGCTGTTTGTAACATGGGTGGGTTATTACCGACAGCGTAAGTGGCTTTTGGGCTTTGGCCAACAGCCTCAGACAGGTCTGGCCTGAAAGTGCCACCAGCCTTGGGTCACAGGTTTGGTGTGTTTTCAGGTGCCGTGGCAGGGTCTGTGCACAAATAAGAGCCCTAGGGCAGTCTCCAGTGAAGACTTCTCTTTGGTGGGAGTGTGGCTACGTTACAATCAGAAGGTTTGTAAGTGTGAATAAGTACTATTGACTCTTAGCTACCACAAAAAGATGCTACGTTTTTGTAAAGGGATGAGATGCATGGCCTTGGTAGTATATTTATCACATCTCACTGACCAGGTCATTGGGACCATCACCAGGAGGGGTATTGCTCCAAAAAGTGTTTTGGAGACACAGGTGTAGCTTTAGGACTTCCCGAACTCTCCAACCCTTGCTTATTTTCTGACAACAGACATGACAACAAACAAGAATCTGTTACCTTCCGGAGTTTACATGGGAAGGCTGATCTCTGGCATGCTGGAGTTGAAGGAGCTGCACGTGGTCGTGAAGTGGAAGACACGTTCCTGGCAGCTATTCTCTTCAGGGTCTGCTTGCCACAGAATGTCATAGCTGCCTCAGAGTCAAAACATCTGCCGTCTGTTGGCACTTCTTGGCTGCCTGTTCATGCAAGCCATGGAAGAGGTGGAATCTGCTTGGCATCTTGTATCATCAGGGGAGAAAAAGTGGATAAGTCTTTCTTCCTTCATATGGAATTTTTATTCTCATCTTAAGACCATAGAAAAGTAACTGATTCACCCACTGTGCTCTAAACAAAACACCCTGATGATTTAGCAGAACTAACTGAACACTTTTTAAACATTCACAGTGCAGACTAAAGGGGGCTGGGAAGACTACAGACACAGCTGCTTGGCCTTTTCCTTCTCTTCCTCTTTTTCAGATTAAAAAAAAAAATAAATGCATCCATTGCTTTCCTTTAATGTGAGTCTTTGCAACAGTGATTGTTCAGTAATGTGCAGTAAACCAGATTTGCATGGCTCATAAAGAGCTGGGCTGGTTTTCATTACTCCAGGGAGAACGCTGATAGTGCACTGAGTTTGTTATAAGTACCCTTGATTGGGCTCTGGCTGCCACAGCTTCTCCAGAGCCAGATTAGACCAAAGCTGAGTCTGAGTTTTGGGAGGATTCCTGTGATGAAAAGCTCTGTTATAGTTCGTGTAGTCATCAAAATCTACACAGGTGCTGCTGGCAGGATAGCAGATTCCTGCAGCATCCCAGAGCCTCTCAGGGCTCTGCAAATACAGATTTCTGGTGTTCCATCTGAATATCCCCTCTCTTCAGTTTAGATCCCTACACCTAGGTCTCTACCTTTATGGGTACTCCTCAGATATTTTCAGCATATTTTCACTCTTTCTACTCAAATAAAGTTTGGTCAAGTTCTGCATGCACTGATCTTTTTGTTTTTCTGCACAGGGTACAACAAGAATCTAAAGTTGTCCCGTGTTACAGTGCAACATGGGGCTGAGTGAAGATAATATTTGATTATCCTTGCCAGGTATTAGGGAGGAGGAGGCATTTTTCCATGTAATTACAGTTCTCCAGCCTTATTTAACATATTTGGTCTCTTTCCCAGGTTGTCAGTACCTCCATGAAAAAGACACGTCCAGAGCTTTTTGCTCTATTTCAGGTTCAGTGTCACGAGAGCCACCTCAAGACCAGAGTTTCCAGTATGGCCCCTCTGGGCTGTGATGCCATCAGTAACTGCAGTTTCCCCTTTTTTATAGTTCTTTGGCATCACCACCCAGAGCCCGCTCAGAATTGCACCAGTGAAAAACCCTAGCATAGAAAGCAATCAGGCAGTCAACAGTTAATTTCAAGATTTGTTTTCTTGGACAGTAATAAATTCTTTTAGGGCTTTGCTGCCTACTTTTGACGTTCTGATTTGGGTACTCACCTGGACCAGCAGTGCTCTAGGGCAGCCTTGAGCCTCAAACCACTTCCTGTAGGAGCAGAGAGGGGATCTGTGCCACAGAGTCTGAAGACCTCGATTCACTCAGCAGCAGGGAGAAAGATTGCATGGTGTGAAGATCTAGAAGATATCCATATTGGGGCTGAAACCCTTGTTTTGATGTATGATTGTACATCAAAATGGAGTCTAAATGCACAGCAACGCAACCAATACATGATGTGTCTTGGGACAGCAGCTTGTGGTTCCTTTTCTGCAGCAACCAGTAACCAGAAGCAATCTGGATTTTGGGCTTGCCCCGCAGCAGCTGGCTTCTTCACTGCTCCTCATAAGTAGTGATTAATTGTTTCTGTTCTACAAGTACCCAGAGTATTTAGAAATAAAAGATGGCAGTGTTGGATGAGTGCCATTCTCTCATCTCTGCAAAACAGCACCAAGAGTAAAAACTACAGAGGGAGAATGGCACGTCAGAGCCCACTTAGGCGGTTATGTATAGCTTCTCTGTGCCCATCGCAACGCTCCTTGCAGCTAAGCACCAAACTACAGCAGATTTTACAGCAAAAACAGTTAATGGAGAGACAAAGATGAGACTGTAAAAAAAGGAAGAAATTAGCTAGGAACTTGTCAGGAAGGCTTTCCCCTCCCATCCCCACATTTTGCCTGAAGCTTATTTTCAAACACACTAGTGAAGATTATTTTTTTTTAAATCAATTCTTAGGAGACGGGTAGCCTGCTTGTGACTCAGATATTTAATTTCTGTGCTGAGGCTTGTCCTGTACCAGTACTGCGCTGCTGCTGGAACATCTGATAATCCCAGTCCTCACTTGCGGGACAGCTGGCAGGGGTGGCTGTGGCCAGCACCGCTCTGGCGAGCTGGAGAGCCCAGTCCCAGGATGACACATCCTTAGACGGCTGCTGTCTTCCTCATGCAGGCTCTAGCATACAGTGCTTCTAAATAATGTACAGAATATCCCTTCGGTCAGTTGGGGTCAGCTGTCCTGGCTGCGTCTCCTCACAGCTTCTTGTGGAGAAGAAGCTGGAGGGCAGAGGCAATATGAGAAGCTGAAACAGTCCGTGGCTTAATGTAAGCATTGCTTGGCAACAGCTAAAACATCGCTGTGTTATCAACATTGTTCTCAGACAAATCCAAAAACATAGGCTCATACTAGCTATGATGAAGAAAATTAACTCTGTCCCAGCCCAAACCAGCACATGCTGCAAAGCCTTTTGTATAGAGCTGTGAATCCACTCTTGTGAGATGCTTCTTCAGGTTCAATCTGCTTTTCTTAGGGAAAG
>NW_010126196.1:0-11390 GCF_000699245.1 Pterocles gutturalis | reverse complement strand
AGAATTCCCCAAGCAGTCACTAAAGACTGATTACGCCAAGTTGGACATTTATTATTTGCTTTTCTTCATTACTCAAGGCAATTTCACCTAAACTGCATAACAGGCAAGGTGATTTTCCCCTGGCTGGGCTAGCAGTCTGAACACAATTACAGTTGGCTATTATTAGCGAGAGCGAGCAGGGCTGAGCTTACAACTGTCCAGGAGCGATAAGCTCAAGACGACTGCGCTTCCTCTCCAAGGAACTGTCTAGCTCTGCTCCACTCCTCCGCGTCTGAGATACTGCCACACTGAAGTCAGGAGGTATTTTTGTTCTCTTTGGGATGCCCAAAAGGCGCAGGCTGGGTAGTTTCCTTTTAACGGAAGATTAGACAGAATATCCCACAAAATTCTCCCCTCATCATCCAAGCCACTAGAGTCAGCGGTAGTTTTTAAGTTTCTTGACACCCCCTTTTTACGGCCTTTAGCCCAAATTCCTTAGGAGTCCCCAAGCCATGGCCATGTTGGTTTCCCTGCACTCATCACTTTGTGAAGAACTTAAATTTCTATGTCAACACTAAATTAGAATTATCTTTTTCAGTAAAATCTTGTATGTCACAGAGAGGGGGACAGATCTCACTAGATGTTCCTGTACCTAAAGACACCCAGGGCTGCTTTAAGCCCCTGCATACATTTAATCAGCAGAATCACATCCTGAACTGCTCTTACTGTATGAATCTAGATGACTAGTCCAGGCATTGATGCAGATGTTTAGATTTAGGGGAGATTAATCCCATGAGTCTCTTGTTTTATGACTCTCATGTAGCAACATGTGAGAAGAAAAACTGCACGTCAGAGGTGTTAATTGTCACCTTGTGCTGATGAAGCAGTAGCACTGGGAGCTCAGAGGAAAGCAACAAGCATAACAGGTTTAAAAAAAAAATGTAACGTAGGAATGGAAGGCTGAAAGTAGTTCACTTTCCTACCCTAAAGAGCTGAAAGGAAGGAATTTTAAGAGAAAGGAGACGCAACAATCCTCACTTCATGAAAGGTTGTTGTAAAGACAGCGATGAACTGTGGGTTGTGACTACTGGTAGGCACAGGACTAGCACAGCTCTGCCACGTGTAGGCATGGGAACAGTTCTGGAGTTACCCGAGAGCTGAACGACCCTGGGACATTTCAAGAGACACTGAAAAGCTTGCCAGAGACACCCCCAGGAGGTCACCAGTCTGAAATCTCACAAACTATTAAAACTACTTTCATCTCCTCTTCCAAGTAAGCTTGCAATCCCAGTTGTGAAGAACTTTTAAGACCTGCCAAAGCATTGCAACAGACCCTAACTGAGGTTCTAGGCAAGAAAAGCAAAGTCTCAACTGCCAGTGTAAGAGCTTGAAATGCTTCCTGTTCTGCTGTCTGCTTTCTGGGGATGGCAACAGAAGTTATGCAAGCCTAAGACAATGGGAAAGGATGAGGAATCGATAAAAGCATGTACATTTGTTAGAAAACAGAGCTACTCCTTGGACAGTTCTCAAAGGGCAAGCTATAATTATCAGGTACTTCCAAAATATTGTATCTATTTTCAGAAGGTGCCAGACTTCCTGGATAAAGTATCTCAGGAGCCAAAATAACAGGTGACAGAAGAAAGACTCTTGCTTTCAAGGACACCATTTCAGGCCATGTCATTTGAGATGGGCCGGACACCATGGCAAGCTCAATAGTTATTACTGGAATAAGACAAAGAGCTTCATGCCCGGAAAGCTCCGATATAACCCAGCAGAAGATGCCTGTTTCACTGGGTCTGGGAGTTTCAGCTTTAAATAATAAATAAAGTATTACTTACCTTGAAGAACTGGAGCACAAGGTGAGGTTACAAAATTTGAGATCACTAGAGGATGCAGTACTATCAGTGGTATTGGAAAAAGCGGTGATTTCATAAGGGTTGGCATTTTCCTTACATTTTTTCAAGCATCAGATTGTTGCCAATAAGCAGATTGCAAGTAATTTCAGATGCTTTAAACCAACCATAACTCTCCTTATGAGGCTCTTACGAAGCAACTGATGTTGCAAGATAATTCACTTCCCACAGAAAGGTCAAATGAAGAAAACTAGGAACATGACATAATTCATCTACCTCACTTGTGATCCAGGCTTCACTTCTGCTTAGGAGCTTCATAAAATCTGCCTCCAACCCAATCAAACTCTCCAGACATGGAATAGATATCCTCAACAGGAGGATATTTGTAACTGTGTATTCAACACACAGAGTGCTACGTCTTGTACTATGGTAGTACATCCATCAGATCGGATGAGGATTTGGGGGCAGATTTATTCTACAAACTTATTTTTTTTCAGTCCAAGAGAGGTCAAAAAAGCCATAGATAGTAAATAAATGAACTGATTTTTCCAGAAACAAAATACTTTAAGGAATGAGCGGTTTGCCATCAATGTGAAAAAGAAACATCAAACTTTTTGGTCCCATACCTCACATGCCTGTTTCCCATCTCTCTTTTATCTCTAAGGAGATCCCAGCGACAGGCTGGCTGCGATAGCTACGCTACAGACATGCAAAGCAAGGTCAGATGACCCACATTTAAAGTCTCTTTCAAGTGTGTTGACCATATCAGGACACAGAAAACTCAAGAAAAACCCATCTGCAATAATTATTGTAACTAATTGCTTAACCAATACAACTTTAATTCAAGCATCAGTTTTGTACCTTCTGATTTAACATCTCAGTCTGCATGGAGAACCCTTCTCCCAGGGTGGTTATCTCAGTACTTCACAGAACCGGTGCTTCCTATTAAATGATGTGGAAAAAGTACCCCCAAGAGTTGTCTGACCTACTTGAATCACCCTGAGAGAGAAAACAATTTTCTGAAGTTAAATGTAATTTTGAACTTGCACTAAACAGCATGAAGCATTTTTGCTTTCTTCGTATAACCCATGTACTCTGCTCTGCCTGCTAACATTAAAAAAGCGCTTCCGTTTTGCTTGTGGGAGCACTTGGCCTATCGCTTGCAATTTCAGCTGTTAAACATATTCTAACATTCAGCAGTAATTGCAGGTGAACTTTTAAAGCATTTGGTTCAAGCATTTCCACCAAAGAGCAAACTGCTCCCTTCCTGGCATATAATCATGGGCCATTCCAAGGAGGCTGTGCATTAAATATTTTCCTCATTTTTCTTAAACATTTCTCTTTTAGTGCTAATTACAGCTAGAAGACAGTCGGGATAAATGCCGATACTAAGCTAGTCTTTTGCATTAAAAAGATTTCATGCTCAGTTTACTTTAGCTTAGTTGTAAATATATCAGACCTTAACAGTAAATTTTAAAAAATCAGTTTCTCATAAAGTCCTGTAGCAATTAACTAAAAGGAATACTACAGACTTAAAGGATCTTATTTTATTTTAAAATAATTAAATATTTCTTACCTTTAAGAAAATTATGTGCAGCCTAAACCAAAAAAGTGAAGGAGAAAGGTATTTTCTCCCCAGGATTATCTTATGACTAACCTGTGGTCTGAGGCTGTCAGGGTGGGAAAGCCCTGTAATCTTCCTAAGGAGGAACAGCATCTGCAAGAAGCAAGACTCCAGAATTCACCAAATACCTCCAGAAAACTACCAGTAACTGAATAATTATATAGTGGATAACACATAACATAACAAAACCATCCCAGTATCTGAAATAAAAGACATCAATACTTGCGAGTGTCGTGGTACCTAGACAGCACGTCTCTTACATTTCTGTAAGTTCCAATCTTTTGTTCCTTCTGGCATTTTGTATGACAATTACTAGAAAAAGAGAGGAGGGGAAGAAAAAAAAAAAAAAGTGCCTTTTTTTAACATAAACAGAAAGCTTGAAAGAGAGGCTTGTAAAAAAGACATTAAAATTGGACTATTGTTCCCAGAGGACATCTGGAATGGCAGCGGGGACCAAGACAGTGAAAAATGAGCAAATGAGACAGGAGTTAACCTACTGAAAACTTTTCAGTGCCAACATCTAACATGCCTTTTGGATGACAGTTTTTCTTTAAAAATTCACCATAGTAACCTCTTCACTCTTCATTATGGAGATACCATTTATGAGCAAGAGAGTCCTCAGCTGTCATCCCCTGAAGATGGGAAATAACAGCCAGGACATTTCTTAAAATGAGAAATGAGACAGAAGGACACATGCCACTTCTCAAGCCTTTCTTACATATTCTAAAGACCCACAATGTTTTTCTTAATGTAAAAATAACGTGCTAGGAGATAGCAGACAATACAGAAATGCTGACAGAAGGAAAGAATAAAGAAGGGAAGCTGCTCACATACAGTTTGAAATATTCTAATACCAAATGTGGTGAACATTTTTTCTATACATTTATATATATATAGCCATCACTCATCATGTGACAGTCCTGTGACTCTCCCCACCCCACTGCTGGGCCGTACCCACCAACACGCACCTCAACATCCCGTGTATTTTTAACAGCAGGGCTTCCGACAGGAAACACTGACCTCGCGCTCTGCACAACTGCTCAGTAACAGCAAAACCAAGGAAGCACCAATACTAGAAAAGTGTAACTCCCTGCAAGAGATGACACACACAGCACCACAAAGTTCCCCTGCGCTGTGCGCATAAAGCAAAGGGCCTCTCCAGCTTCCCCTCAAAACATTCTTCGGGGATTTGAGCAGGCCAGGCTTTATTAATCATAAACTCAGCTTATGAATTCTGCATCCCTGCAGGCAAAAAAGCTCATCACAGAATCGAACTCTTACAAGTTGTGATAAAAGAGAAATATCTGCAAGTGTCATCCTGCAGCAGTGGAGAGTCCCTGTAAAGTCACGTCTGCTTGAGCCAAAGGCTCTCCCTTAGAAGTCAGCGGCACAGCCTGCGGCACTCTGAAGCAACACATTCACATAGAGAATCGAGCTATTTGAAGTCCAAACTTCTCTTTAGAGATGTCTGTTGGTCTTCATTAACCACCAGGGAGCCTGAATTACATGCAAAATTGAGATGGATCAAGGTGGGACAGAGGGAAAAGGGGAAGAGGAAAAAAAAAAGTGTTTCATTTTTCAGTTTGGGATGGTTGGAAGGATTTTCTCATCTGTTGTCAAATTAGTGGCAACTTTTTAGATACACTAGAAAGCAGAGTCTTTGCCCTTTGCATTTCACTGGTCACCATCTGGTACACTCAGCTGCATCATGCAGAAATAATTTTTTTTTTTTTTTTGTGAAAGATATAATATTTCCGTGTTTGTTCTGGTAATTTTTGCATACTAAAACTTTGGAGGCTTGAAATCATTGTAGCCCCAGCTTATCACAGATGTAAAAATGTCTTCGCTGACTTGTAACCGTCGCATCGGATCAGCCCACTTGTCTGTCTTGTGCAACACGCTGCCTCCCGCGCTGCTCAGATAACAGCTGCTTCAGAGGAAACTGCGCACGATGCCGTGATAGCTGGACAGTAAGTTGCCCAGAAGGAAGTTACTTCCCTGAACACCTGCTCTGTGTGCAATTGCTGTTAAACTGGATTCTTCATCTCGGCAAGAGATTGTACTGCTCTTCCACTTCTGCAAACTGACCCTGGGACCCAGGCCGACAGTGACAGTGGGGGCCCCGTGATGTTCGGTAGTTCCTACCTCAGTGCTCGGAAACATCTGTCCCTTAAAGCTCTGTGTAGGAAACATATCATGAAAAGGGAATTAATTTTTTTTAATTTATTCTTTTAAATGTTTAGCTCAAGATGCTAAATACAGACATCTCTTGCTTTAGAACACTGATACTTGGAGGAAGTAGTTGCAAGGATATGCTGTGACCAGAGACTTCCTGGTGGGTGATGGGAAAGCAAGAACACGAGTAAACGCTGAGGAAGACGTGTCAATGCACAACACAGAACAAACTGGTACTGCAAACCGCATCTGATTCGGCAGAACACGCCAACTGCAGACTAACTGGCAAGGAAACAGGATCCCCACCATGATTCTGACATGTAAATGAGACAAATTCAGTGTAGCACAGTAGCCTATGTAATGACAGTTTTCCTACAAGCAATGCCACAAAACTGTGATTTTACTGGTCAAGACCTTCATAGAGGGAACATTTTAAGCTGGAGAAACACCACAAGGCTTTACAGGCCTTTATCAGTTTGGGTCGATCACTTTATAATTGACTGTTCTGTTATCTGTAACAAAGTTACCTGGAAGTCACAAAGGTGCTGCACCTCCTCCTGCAGTTCAGTCAGAAACGGTCTTGAGAGCCAGCTGGCTGCTCTGCCAGGCCAGCACCACAGATGCTCAGCTCTGAGAAACCAACTGAAATTGTCATGTAACACTTCCTGTGCACGTCACAGTGCTGCTTGGTGTAGAGAGCGGTCTTGCATGCTCACAGTTGCTCGGGTATCCTAGCAAACTGGGATGTCTCCCCTCACATAGCTCTAGCCCGTTGCAGATTCTCTTTTCCCAACTCTTTCTCTAAGATTCCAGCCCTTTTGTATTCCTTCCCATCTCTCCACAGCCTGCATCAGTTCAGGACACATTCTTGCTCCTCCCAGTCATGCTACTACATCCTGCCAGTCCGTGTAAGAATCTGGGAGAAATTTACAGCTTCACTTCACATGCTGCATCATAGTTTACCAAGGGCTGCATTAAACACATAGAAGAAATGGAGCAAAACAACTCTGAACCGTAACAAAGCTTGTGGTCTCTAACCAGTTGGGCCCCTCACCACAAGAAGGACATTGAGGCGCTGGAGCAGGTCCAGAGAAGGGCAACGAAGCTGGTGAAGTGTCTGGAGCACAGGGCTGACGAGGAGCGGCTGAGGGAGCTGGGGGGGTTTAGTCTAGAGAAGAGGAGGCTGAGAGGAGACCTCATCACTCTCTACAGCTGCCTGAAAGGAGGGTGCAGTGAGGGGGGTGCTGGGCTCTGCTCTAAAGGAACAAGTGATGGGACAAGAGGAAACGGCCTCAAGTTACACCAGAGAAGGTTTAAGCTGGATATTAGGAAAAATTTCTCCACTGAAAGAGTGCTCAGGCATTGGAACAGGCTGGCCAGGGGAGTGGTGGAGTCACCATCCCTGGAGGGGGGCAAGAAATGTATAGATGTGGTGCTGAGGCACATGGGTTAGTGGGTTGGGTGGTGTTTAGTGAGTTAGGTGGTGTTGGGTTGGACTTGATGATCCTTGAGGTCTTTTCCAACCTTAATGATTCTATGATTCTATGATGTTTGTACCAAGACCAATTATTATAAGGGGAGACCTGGGGGCGTGGGTTCATAATCACTTCTGTGTGTAACAGCATCACTGACAACACCTGAGCTAGATCTCTAGATTTTCACTACAGCCAAAGGAGAGCTGGTGGTAATTCATGGGAGCTTTAAGTACTGCTTATCTGACCAGGCGTAGCTGTTTCCTTTAGAGCGAGGTGAATCACCCAGATACGCAGGTGGCATCACATGGCTCTGGTGACCCAGAGAGGGAGCGCTGGGTGACTCTCAGATAAGCTGGTGTTACAGAAATCATACTTAACACTGTCAGTCTTACCATGGTACCCGCTTTCTGAGCTCAAGTTTCCACCAGTGCTGGTTAAACCAGCCAGAAGTACACCAACGCTATCGGGGAGCACGTCCCATCTGTAAAAGAAGGGCAGCAGGGTGGGTAACGCAAACCCCACTACAAACCCTTCAGGCTGCGGAGGTGCAAAGCTTTATTCCACACAGAACCAGAGGGCGAAGGGCCACAGATGAAATGACAATGGCATGGTGTCACTTACCATTTGTCACTCTATGCTTGAGATAAAATTTGTACAGACACAGTGATTATGGCAAAATATTTGAGCTAGCCCCTGGAGAGGTCAGTACGAGTCTAATCCGTGAAAAAAAAAAAAATCTCTTCTTCACTGGGGAACTTGGTTTTCATAAAGTTCTTTGCTTTCTAGCCACCTGGTTATTTTCTTTTCTTCCCTTTCTTTTTGGGGGAGCCAGGCCAGGGAAAGCCCCGAAGCTCCAGACAGGCAGGGGCGTTGTGGCAGATGTAGTAGGCATTGAGCATGGCAGCTGGGCTGAAGATATCCACTTCCTTCGTCACCTTTTTTTCTTTCTTTTTGGAGCATTTGCCTTTGCGACGCTTGGGTTTGCTACTTTTAGCTGCCTGCAGAGAGAAAATGGCCACAAAACCACTCAGTCCTGCATCTTTATCGTCTCGCTTCTGGGTAGAAGATCCTAAGACATCCACAGCTGTTTCACTGCATCTTAGTGCTAGCTCACACCACGGACTCCTCTACCCTGTGGTGATTTTATGTACGGACTCACAAGCATTAATACACTTTCACCAAATCCATATTTTCTCTATAGGCAGTAAGAATCTTCAAAGTCAGACACAGCTAATTAGTGTTCCCCGGGCTTCTCTCTGGCTAAAAACCATTTGTACACAATGGAAATCATATATTCTTTTCAACTCATTTTGTAATGAATGCATTGCGATACAATCCTAAAGTAAAGCAAGTCTATGTTGTGTGTTCATCCGCTACTCTGTGTCTGCTTGTGGCTCTGGATCACAAACCAGAAAAGCAGGTCTCCCCTCTACAGCTGTGGCCTTTTCCAGGCTCTGTGATCTTCTCTTCTACCATTAGCAGTAACACAAATCCAGATAGCAGCTCTGCCGTGCTGCATGGAGGAAGGAGATGTTGCCAAGACCCACCCAAGCCCTAGAGCAGGCAAAAAAAATCCTCCTGTTAACTCCAGCTGATGAGCGCTGGTGCCTCGACACCCAGCCTCTTGCCTCTGAAAGGGATTTGCCAGAGTCTGATTCACTCCCTGGATTGTTTTCTCACCCATTGTGGCCACTCCTCGCAACAAGCCTGGAGCCTGTCTGCGTGGAAGACGCTGCCTCCAGGTATTGAGCAACAGAAAACAAGGCAGGGACCCAGAGGGATCTCTCATTGCTGCTGTGTAGGCAGGAAAATGGCGATGGCAACACGGAGCCAGAAGGTGGGCAGTGTCCCAGGAACATCGAGGACGGAGCGACAGCCAGTCCCACAGAAGAGGCTGACCATTCAGTATTTACACATCAGGAGTGACTGAAAGTATTTGATCTCTGGTCCAATGCCAAGAGCACTCTCAGTAGACACCGAGTCACTTTATGCATCTCTCTGTCTATTTCTGTTATTTGTCTGGTTTTGCACACTGTAATTAAATGGATCCAAGCACTTCATTAGGAAGAACTAGCACTGAAACAGCCAGAAAGGCTACGTGTAACTGTTAGTTGGGCATAAACTACAGGAAGGCAGTATACGTAGCATATTTTCCATGGTATCAATTTTAAAGAGTCCCTTCGCAGCTTGGTACCAAGTTCAAGAGAGACAAACATTTGTGCTGAGGTATGAGAACAGAGTCAGGGGTACAATCTTCAGAACCAGCCGGGACCACAATGTGAACAAATATGTACAGGCAAAGAAAAAGAAAAAAGTCGAGATTTCTATAGAAAACACACAGAACCACTATCCACGGAACAAAAAAAAAAGGACAGAAAACACAGAGTGCACACTGCAGCTGATGGCAGATTATTTCCTAAACTTTCATGCAGACTGCAAACGACTTGAACTCAGACATGTATTAGAGAAGGTGACAAGCCTTTTTTGCAGACCTTAATTGGATACAATTTGTTCAATCCTTCAGGTGCCGGAATGTCCACACTTCACAGAGCAGATGCTTATGTCACATTTTTCAGCCAGTCACCTGAATCACACCCCCTGTTTACACACTCCCAGCAGCATCACTAGCAGAGTTTGTGAGAACAATTAGGTTCCTGGCCAGAATTTGGCCTGCAGCTGATCTTTCAAAATAAAAAAGGTGCTTACAGGTAAGGACAAACCGTTGTTTAAGTCTGCAGTGAGAACCAGGGCATGTCTTTTGTCTAGAGCTGCCTCGCTGCTCCTGCTGTCCTTCTGCAGCAGATACTGAAGCGGAAAAACCTCTGACCTCCAGGCTTTAGATGTTCTCAATCATTGTCAGCAACTGTGTTGTCCTCCATTTCTCATCTCTCATGAAATGTGGCATCAGTAAACTGCGGTCTGCAGTCAGCTCACACATTCGAGCACAGCCTAAAGCAGGGGTGCCTGAAGTGTGGGACGCTAACAAGGTACAGGACAGCATCACAAATGCTGTTAGAAGTAACACCTTGTGCGTGTACGTGCACATACAGCAGTGCCAGAGCCAATGCTAACCCCAGGATTTCTTATGGATTTATCAGGCAACCAAAGGACGTGTGATGTTGAACAAAGAACCGTTCTTTTTCAGCGTGTAGAGGCAGGACTTGCACAGATCAGACTTATGATTGCTTTTGAGTTTTTAAACTACAACCCAGCATGACATCTGAACATTCTTCAAAAGTACTGGGAAATCCACGTTTATGCAGTATTTTCATTCGCCCACAAGCAATAAGATTTGAGGCTTTATAAGATGTGTGCAGAATTTTACAGCCTGTAGCCAAGAACAGCAAGAAAAGCTGAAAATCAGCATCAGGTGCATACTTGCATGCAGTGAATTTGGTCAGATCAGTTTATGTCCTGCAGCCTTGGGAAGAAACCTTTTGGATATTAACTCAATTTCCTTAAAAAGCAGTATCAATACACTTCAAAATTATCAAACCTGTATTACCATGGCTAAGTCCTTTTACTGAGAGGAGGGACTCCCCAGCAAGCCCTGAAGATGGACCCTGCAACACACAATCACACAGCAGGTTACATACTGCACAAGGCACTAGTATCATTTTCCCCTAAACTTTACAGTTAGAGGGGAAAAAAATTTAAAAAACTGTGAAAATTTCGCTTGCAAAACGAGCTCAAGGTGTGCCATACCTGAAGGCGTTTCTTTGCAGACAATCACCTGTGAAGTCATCTATTCACTGCCAGATTCCAGGATTTTTTTTTTTTCAGGATTTATTCTAAGCAAAGAAAAAACATTTATTCAAAGCAAAGGCTAGACAGGGGAAAAAAAGAAAACCTGAACAGACAAAAAAAAATAAAACTTGAACCTCAACTCTGTGTCAGCAACTACAAAAGACCCTCCCCGAGCCCCAGGCTCACGGCAGTGCTTGTAGGACACCTCATGTAGCCCAGGCAGGACCCTACCTCCCTGTCTCCACAGCACTGACTGAAGAAACGAAGCTGTGGAGAGCTTCCCCCACACCTCCCGCGCGAAAAGAGCAGGAGTTCTCCACAGCTTTCCCCCCCCCGGCTGAGAGGCGCCCGTCGCGCAGAGACACAGCACTCCAGAAATAAAAACACAGCCTTTAAGGGCTCCCCCAGCCCCGGCTTCCTTACGGCGGGCCTCGATCATTGAGGGGGTCAGGGCCGAGGTGCCAGCCATTCCCTCCCCTCAGGACCGCGGCCGGGCGCGCTCTCCCCTCAGTTACCTCAGGCGCCGCGTTCCCATGG